>NW_005842538.1:171929-195932 GCF_000455745.1 Alligator sinensis
CCTGCTCATCTGGATATACCCAGAGATTGCATGGCCTTGACTTGACACAGTGGAGCTGTGCCTTGACTTGATTTTGTTGTGAGGAGAATAGCTAAGTAGAGAGATGAAGTAGAAAGAGGGCATATTTGAAAAGAGAAAATGAAGGAAGTTTGAAAGTAATAGGGGCATGGGAGTAAGACTGAGTTGTGGAGATTGGGAGGGAGGGAAGAAATGAGAAGGAATTGAAGCCAAGAGCCAATCAGTGTGAGAAAGGGATTATCCAGAGTGAAAACTGTCAGCGGTCTGATACCATCAGCAGCATCTGTTTAGTCCCTGCAGCTACACCTGCTGACCATGTCCACATGAGCACACATGTGTTTTGCAGCATTTCAAAGGCTTTTGAAGCATTGCAAAATGCACCCAATGCACACGATTTGGTTCTCTGTGCTGCATATTTGCAGCATGAAGCCAAATTCAGATACCAGGAAATCCCAGTATCAAAAAAGCATGCAGAAAAAAGTGGAGTGGCTTGCCCAGATGGGGCAACTTGCTAAGTGCCAGAGCACACATGCAGGGGTATTCCCTGGAAACAACTTCAGTGACACACGTATGTGCTGCTGCTAGTTGCCCCCAGGGAAACACCAATAAGCACTTGTCTGGATGCACCTGCTGAGGCTATGTTTGCTACTTTTCTGCCAAATGAAGAGCAAAATATACTCCCTAAAGTATCTCTCTTGCCCTAGATGACATGATTTGGGATGATGGGTATCACATGGATCCTAGGATTTATCAAGTGATCAGGCAGAGGAGAAAGAGGGTTATCCACAGGGCACCAAGGGAGAAGGTTGGTGCCAGCTATAATCTGTCATTCACTTCCTGTTCCCTGATGCTGCAGTAGAGAAGCTGCTCCTATGTCTTTTCTGTCTGCTTGAGAAATAGTTTAGCTCCTGTACAAGTAGCAAAGTAGCAGCAATTCCCAGGACTTTTCTTTATCTCAAGCCCCACCCTCCCCTCAACAAAAACCCTCTATAGGTATATGTAGATTTTTTTAGACCAGCTATAATTTGTCTTAGGAAGCAATAGGAATTAATCAATGACAACAAGGAACAGGAAAAAATCAAGGGAGTTCTAAATAGAAACACAAAATTAAATGAGTTTGGTTGCATAAATTTCAGTTCTCTAACATAGATAGATAGATAGATAGATAGATAGATCAATCTAAAGATATATAGACAGATAAACCTTTTGCTAATACACTTCAATAACAGACTCTATAGACAGGTCAATAATGCTAATAGGAGTTTCCTATTTCGAAGAATTTAAATATTCTTTGTAAAATACAGAATATTTTTGGATACTGAAATACACTGAAGTTCCAGTTTTGTCATCTACTCCTTATAGATGGATTCCCTGCTCCCAAGAAGAGATCACATAGGGTTCCACAAGGGCCTAAGATCTCCAGCCATGTCAACTGGATCTTGGTCCCCAAATAATCCAAACAGGTAAATTCAATGAGTAAAACTCTGTATAGGCACAGTAGTCTTCCTACATGGCCTACAATAAAGTACCAGAGCCTAAGAAATTAAAATTCAGTGATGCTTCTGACACAGTGAAAAACATAAAGGATTCCTTAATAAAAATGCAGCCATCACAAAGTCATTTGTAATGTAAGGTAGTGTCATTATTCACTAGTCTACAAAATTTATAGTGCTAAATTAGCCATGGGAAAAAGTCTCCATTGTTTGATGAATGCAGTTGAAACACAATAGGATTTACAAAGAAATGTTCACTTAAAAAACTCTCGAGTCCAATCTATTCTCCAATTCATCCTACAGTCTGTGTATGTAAGTGTCCATGGGAATCAGACTTTATTTACTGATTGATTTGCTTCAAAAGAAAGGGTCTGGGGCCAGGAGGGGAGGCAGACAGGAGTACTTTCTTTAATTTAGGAATACCTTTCTCTAAAAGAAAGATCCTTTACCAGTCCAGGCTTTTCTCCATCCCCTCCATATAAATTCAGAGCAAATTCAGGGGAAAGTGACTTGCAGCCAGTGCTTTCCTCTCTCAGTTCTCCAGAGGCTGTTGAACTAGAGAACTTATAAAGCTTTGTTCTTGAGTTCTGGTAGGAAATAATGAGTTAATGCAACTGTGAAGATACTATGTCTGGAGACTATCTCCAACTGCAAACAGATGAAAGTAAGTAGGATTGGGTTT
Organism: Alligator sinensis; assembly: GCF_000455745.1. Lineage (NCBI taxonomy): Eukaryota > Metazoa > Chordata > Crocodylia > Alligatoridae > Alligator > Alligator sinensis. The sequence goes on from NW_005842538.1 coordinate 174,123, forward strand.
CCCAGAACAAAATAAAAAGAATAAATACTAAGTGCCCAGAAAGCTAAAATACTCTTCTCCCATTCTGACATCACTTACCACCAAACAAAAGTTTTAAGTGAGATCAGAGTCTGGCCTCTTGATTGCTTTCATAGAGCCAAGGAACAATATCTAAATAATTTGGGGCAAAGGGAAGAATGGCAGGCTGAGTACCAGAAACAGAGGAAGACAGAGCTGGCCTTAACGAAAATGGTGTCCTGAGTGAACTTATATTTTGGTGCTCCCCCTCCCAAGTCAGCAGTGTTGCTGCAGGCAGAGGCGGGAGGGGAAGGGGCACAGGGTGCAATCTGGTGGGGGAGCAGAGTGGCATGGTACACCAGGCAGACAGATGGGCAGGCACTGGTGCTGCTATGTGGGAGCAAGATGAGTGGACTAGAGCAGGTGCAACCCCACCTGCACATGCCTGGCCTGACCCCTCCTAAGCAGCAGCTAGAAGTGGGAGGAGCGTTGAGCTAGGCATCGGTCCTCCTGTCACCTTGTTTAAGAACCAGGGGGAAACTAGTTCTCCACCCAAACAGAGAGCAAGCAAGCAGGATCAGTATTGCCCTAAGAATATGCTTTAATTTTTCTCCAAACAAGAATCTTTATAATTTCTCCAAACAAAAGTCTTTTAGTTCCTAAACTCAGTTTATTTAGCATTACAAAGTATCAACTACTGAATGCATATAGATACAATTTTAGCAAGCAAGCAAGCAAGCAATTCAATTATATATGTATATTACCAGTAATAGAATCATAGAAAGTTAGAGTTGGAAGGGACCAAAGTTAGAGTTGGAAGGGATGGCTCAAAGCAGGGCCATCCCCAACTTGATCATCCCGGTCAAAACTTTGTCTAGCCAGGTTTTGAAAACCTCCCAGGATGGAGATTCTACCACCTCTCTGGGTAACTTGTTCCAGTGTTTTACTACATTCTTAGTGAGGTATCTAACCTAAACTTTCCTTGATGCAACTTGAGACCATTGCTTCTTGTTCAGCCAGCTCTCCTGGGCTCCTCTCCCCCTCAGGCCAGCTTCCCAAGGGATCCTACCCATGAGTTCCCTGAGTGAGTCAAAGTCTGGTTTTCTGAAGTCCAGGGTACTTACTCTGCTGCTCTCCTTCCTTCCTTTCCTCAGGATACTGAACTCAGCCATCTCATGGTCACTCCTGGCCAAGTTGCCATACACTATTACATTCCCCTCCAATTCCTCCCTGTTTGTGAGCAGAAGGTCAAGAAGAGCATGGCCCCTAGAAGACTGCTCCAACACTTGCACCAGGAATTTGCACCAGGAAATCCCATGAATACATTTCTCTGTTAGCTAGCCAGGTATCACAAAAGCAGACTGGTTCCTTGAAGGGAAATCAGATGTTTTCAGTCTCTGACACAATCAGGATCGGGGAAGAAAAAGATTCTTCTCTCTTTTCAAAGTAGTGATATTTATAGTTCTTCATCATGTAGCCCCAGTTACATAAGTTTCTGTTTTTCATCAACGGGTTTCTGGTTTAAGCCTTTACTCTATCTATACTTTCCTCCTTAGTACCAAAAATCTCTTGCTTCAGATACGGGTGGAATGTGTTTTAATAAGCTATTTTATCAGACTTTTTGCAGAAAAACAAGTTACATAATGGTATAGCTTGTGCACAAGCATTAACTCCATAGATGAACTTATGTCAAGGCTAGGCCTCACAGGCCTAATTGACCATTTTCAGTCCTGTCAAGTCTCAAGAGGCTGAACTGTCTCCACGCTTCTGCCTGAGGCAGGGTCAACTGGGATAGGGCAGGCAGGTGGGAGAGCGCTGCTGTGGGTGCAGGCTACTCACACATTTGAGCAGCATACAAATTCATAAGGGAAAAGCAACATGAAGTAGGCAACACTCTTCACCAGAGCACCCCCTGGAATGGCAAGGCACAATGGCCATAAGCTACTAGAGAGAAGGTTTAGGCTGGACATTAGGAGAACATTCTTCATGGTCAGGGTTGCAAGAATCTGGAATGGGCTCCCAAGGGAGGCGGTACTCACCCCATCCTTAGGGGTCTTCAAGAGGAGACTGGACAGGCACCTGGCTGGGATCACATGACCCCAGGGTTGATGACTCTTTTCTTGCCTGCCAAGGGCAGGGGGTCAGACTAGATGGCCCACTGAGGTCCCTTCTGACTCTATGAATCTTTGAATCTATATGTGTTAATGTATGTGTGTGTGTGTGTGTGTGTGTGTGTGTGTGTGTGTCCCACCTGACCATGATGCCCTAAGCAGTTGCTCACATTGTCCACCCTTAAGGCCAGCTCTGGATGGAGATACTATAATGAGGCCATTCCAGAACCTTGAACCCAACCAGCCCCAATCAAGAAATCAGGGCAAGTCATCCCCTAAATAGATGCCACCTGAAGCAAGCCCAGAGCTGTAACCTGGTCCCAGCTGGACTAAGTGAGACAATCAGGACAACCAGTCCCATGAAACCATAAGCAGCAGGACCCACCCATTCCATCCCTTAAAAGCCAGGCCCAGCCTTCAGTCTTTTCATCTGGGCAAAGGAGAAAGTGCTTGTTCCTAACCTTCAGTATGCTTCATGCTGATCTTTTGGTTTTGACCTCTGGCTCTTGTCAGACCCTTAGCATCCTTTGATTCTGGTTTCCTGCTCATAATTCTGGTCTGACCTCCAGTTTTGACTTTTAGCTTCTGACCCCAGTTAACTCTCAGCTTACCTTGTCTCCAGCTTTGGCCTCTGGCCCTGGTTTATCCTGACTTCACCTATGGCTTCCATACCAGAGTTCCAACATCAGGACCCAGACCCCTGGAGAACCGGCCTTGACTATAGCCATGCTTCAGGCAACTAACCCCTAAGCAAGACTGTCCAAACCCCAGTGCCTAACAGATACAGGTTTTGGGAGGAACCCAAAGAGGTTGAAAGAGATTTAATTTCTTCAGGATAGGGAGGAAGAGAAAAAGAAAAAAATAAAATAAAGGGACAGACTCTATAACCAGGAAAATTGAACAGAGATAAAAGGGAATGAGCATGGGAGATGAAAGGGGATATGAGAATACAGGGAATACAAAAGGAAAATGAAAACAAAAGACACAGATTTAAATTAATCATTTTTTATTTTAATTATTCAGGTTAACTATTATATATGTCTGTCTGAACTGAAAGGAGGAAGAAGTCTCAACCCCTCAGGATGGAGACAATTTTTATGCTCACTGGAGAAACAGTTGGGAGGATTTGTACCTGGTTTGTGACTTGGTGGTGAGGAAGGAGTTGGAAGTACTTTTGTGAGACCTGTTGGTCCAGACTGCCAGTTGAATTATCTTTATAAATAAAATCTACAATCTCTATTTAAAATAAAGGTTATAGTCTGTACTTAACATACAGCTAAGTTTTTCAGAATACTCAGATGGAACAACTGCAACAAGTAAGCATAGCATTTAACCACATAATTTGGTGTCATCTGTGAACTTTGCTAGTATGCTTTTCACACCCATGTCCAGATCATTGATGACTATGTTGAAAAGCACTGGTCCAAGCACTGAGCCCTGAGGGACACCACTAGTCATCTTTCACCTTGTCGACTCCATTTAGTCTATTAACACTCTCTGGGTTCAACCTTGGAGCCAGTTTCGTAGACATTGGACCATTAAGTAGTTGAGGCCAAAATTTCTCAATTTTACCATGAGGACATCATGGGAGACCAAGTCAAAGGCCTTTTTGAAATCCAAGTAAATGACATCAACATCATCTCCCTTATCCAGGTGGCGAGTTACCTGGTTGTAGAAGAAGATGTGGTTGGTCAGGCATGACCTGCCCTCAGCAAAGCCATGTTGGCTGTCTTTTAGAATACTGCCTTCTGTTAGCCTATAGCTGATGGAGTCTTTGATGAATTTTTCCAGGATTTTTTCCAGGGATCAAGGTCAGACTGATTGGCCTATAATTCCCCAGGTCCTCCTTCCTTCCTTTCTTGAAGATGGGCACCACGTTGGCCCTTTTCCAGTCTTCTGGGACTTCTCCCAAATGCCATGAGTTCTTGAATAGCTTTGCCATCAGTCATGTGATGACATCAGCCATTTAGTTCAGCACTCTTGGGTGTAGTTCATCCTGTCTTGTTGACTTTTCCCCTGCTTCCTACATATCTAAAGAAGGACTTTTTATTATCCTTCTTGATTTCTGTTCTCAGTTTGAATTCAGTTTCTGCCTTTGCTTTTCTAATCCACTCCCTACAGGTGCAAGCCATTCCTGTGTACTCCTTCTTGGGAGTAATTCCCAGCTTCCATCTCTTATAAGCTTCTCTTTTTGTTTTCAGGAGATCCTTGACCTCCCTATTGAGCCGGGGCAGTGTGGGGGGAGGAGACCAGCTATTTTGCTAATTTTCTTAGAACAGGAATGGACTTCCTTTGTGCTCCAAGGATCATATACTTGAGGAATGACCACTCTTCCTGGACTCCCTTCCCCATCAGCCCATGGTCCCTTAAGGCTTCACCCACCAATTTCCTAAGCTTGTAGAAATAAGCTTTCCTAAAATCAAGAACTTCTGCCCTACTTACTGATTTCCCTGCTTTACGATGAATGACATAATTTGATAAAAAAATCAAGAACCAACAGCCTCCTACTATGCTACAATGTAATTATAAAATATTATTTATTAACAACAGGATCAAATGTTAAATAAGGCAGTATTTTCAGCACATCCAGATTGCAATACATAGATTTGAAAACAAACTTCTGTTCAATCTAGTGCATGTATCAGAGCTAATTATAAATGATAAGTGGGATGTGAGGTGGGGGGGAGAGAGAAAAGAAATGGAAAAGAAACAGGAGAAAGGAGAAAAGGAGAAAAAAGGAAAACGGAGAAAAGAGAGAGAGGAAAGAGAAAGTATGGTGGTGGAGGATAAGTCTCATGGGTACACAGGTGACTTACAAGCCCGATCTCTGCCTTGAACAAACTGCTGCAGCAGGGACAGGAAAGCAGTGAGGACTGGGTACAAGAGGTTTTCATTTTCCTGGCCATGCATTTCTTCATTGCTTCTGCCGTGCATTGCTGTTGGAAGGCGAGTGCTCTGTCTTGGTTGATGACCTTCAGGATGGACAGTCACAAACAGTTTGCTCCCATGACTCTCGGTCGATGCCAAAACTCTTTAGGGACACCTTTAGGATGTCCTTGTACTATTTCTTTGGTGCACCAGGAAAGCGTACTCCATTTGACAGTTCACCACAGCAGATTTTCTTCAGCAGGTGAGTGTTGGGCATTCTTGAAAGGTCCATCTTGGCTGCATTGGTTTCAGTATAGTGTGAATACCAGGGAGAGCTGATCTTCTAAGCAACTCAGTGTCCAGAATCTTGTCCTGACACTTGATCTTTAGTATCTTTCACAGGTAGAACAGATGGAAGTGGTTTAGTTGCTTGACATGATGCTGGTAAATGGTTCAGGTTTTGCAGGCATAAAGGATGGTCAGGGGAATGATGGCTTTGTATACCTTCAGTTTCATCAACATTCCAATGCCTCTGTGGTCCCAGACTGACTTACAGAGTCTGCAGAAGGCCACACTAGCTTTTGCTAGTCTCGCGTTGACTTAATCATTGATGTGGACAGCACAGGAGAGTATGCTGCCTAGATAGAAAAAAAATCAATTAAAGTTATTAAAAGTTATTAAAATGATTTAATCATTATATAAATAAATAATATCAAAAGAGCAGGCACATTTTCCCATGCGTGCTCTTTTGAAATTATGTATTTATTTATTTAATGATTAAATAATTTTAATAACTTTTAAATAACTTTAATTGATTTTTTTAAATGTAATTCATTTTTAATGAGGGAATTTCATGGTCAGCTTCTTTCACATGGTTTTTAATGTAATATTTATCCAGCTAGCTGAAAACCAGCAGCAAGTTTTCTCAGCAGCACTGGCTGAGCACATCATGCCTGTCCTCAGATGCACCTGATCAGTTGGACCAAATTCCCCTTGAGTTCCTATGATTCTTTAATAAATTCCAGGTGAGATCTTGGTTCTTTTGTTTAGGTGTTCAATGGCATATGCAGAGGATATCTAGTGATTGACATTCCAGTAAAGGTAACTATAGTTAACAACTCTGCTCCTCATAGTCAAAGAAACCTCCTAAGGACACTTACACATGTTACATTATGTGCATGATTTGGCCCCTGAAAGCACTCTATAGGTGTGATGTAACACACATCCATGACTGCAGAGCACTTTTAAGATCATGTGGCTGATCATGTGAAAAATTAACCCTTGTCAAATCAGGTATTAGATTAAGGTGCCCTACTTTAGAGTACCTTAAGTAATTTGTGTTCCCTCAAGGGTTAATTTTTCACAGAGTGGAATTTTTCATGGGCCCTCTCACCTTGAGGTTCCCTGCCCAATCTACTTCTAATTGGGTACTGGGGGAGACCCAGGCCAGGCCCATGAGGTGAGGAGGCTCTGTTCCACCCCCCAGCTCTGGCCAGGCCTCTTGAGTGTAGCAGCAACAGCTACCAGCTGCTTTGCCTGGCCTGAGCTGGAGGGAGGGTTAGAATGGAAACCCCTCACCTCAAAGACTTGGCCCAGCTCCCCCCAGTACCCCAATCAGGGTAGCTAGTGGGAGCCCATGAGATGAGAAGGATCTGTTGTTACCAGATTTGCCCGTCACTTTGGGGTGTACTCATTTATTAGGGGTATGTTTCTGGGGGTCTCTAATTCTGTCAATGTGCTGCTTGTGTTACTTGTGTTTCTGTATGGAGCTGTATCTCCCTTCTGCAAGTCCTTACCTCTGATGGAGCTACCTTGCAGGATTCAGTTTCAATGGAGCTGGGTTACTCCAGACCCCAAACCAGTCAAATACATATATACACACAGATTAACATGACATGTCTGACCCAGCTGGGTTGATCAGCATGGACAGACTGACACCCTCATATGCCAGGAATCAGTTCATTAAGGTAACAACAAAATGCAGTTAGACACAAGCACACAGGTAAACAGAATACCACTGAATGCAGCTGGGTGTCCAGTTGACACCCTCATAGGCCAATATTCAGTTCATTAGGGCACGTCTGAGCCAAACTGAGTCAATCAGCCTGTACAAACTGATCTCCCTTATGCATCTAAAACTCAGCACATCCCAATCTTTTGCCCTAACTGTCCTAGTAGTAACCCACTTGATGAGCAGACCCCACTGTGGTTTTGGGCATTACAGGGATCTTTGGTGCAGGTAAAAGAAGTGTTGCTGCAGAGCAAATGGGGAGGTCGAGGGGAAGAAAGAGTAGAAAAGTATAGCAACCAGCTTGACCATAAAAGTTCTTTATTTCCAGGTATATGAACTTATGATGATACCAGTAATAACAGCCATACAAGAGAGAGACAACTAAACAGTTACAATATTACATAGGTTCAGTTAGGGTTTTGGGGAAGTCTAGCTTGAGTTTGATTAACAAAAGTCAGGTTTAGAAAGCTGTGCCTGGAGTAAGAGAATAAAAATCAGGTTCCTGGAGAGAGAAAGAGAGTGAGCGCTGGGGTCTCACCACTCAGTGAAGCTTAAACCAGTCGAGGATTCCAGGTGTTGTTGGAGCCAGCAGACAGGCAGAGCCCTCAGCACGATTGGTGAAGAGATTCCAGGCAGAAAAGGAATGAAACTGGTGTAGCTTTGGATCCAAGCACCAGGACAGAAACTTGAGCTTAGGTATGGGTTTTTGTAGGGAACAAACAATGGCTCAAGGGAGAACACTAGGTTTATTTAAGGGTAAACAATAGTTCATATGCTGTGTGGCAGGGCACTAAGGGGCCTGCTCCTCTTAGAGCAGAAATAAGAACTCAGGTGGAGGTTCCCATGACAATCGGTTAATGAAGGAATTGGCCACACCTGCACCTGGTCAGCTGGCCGGAGGAGGCAGGGCCCTAGGGAGTTAGTTCAGCAGCTGAAGGGGAAGGAGTATTCAGGAAGGAAGGGCCCAAAGATGTGGCAGCCAGCAGATATGCTACCCTTAGAACAAAGGGGACAGCAGGAGCCCATAAGGTATCCTTGCCTACTAGGCACCAAGCCTCAGAGAGGGAGTTTTACTCTTTTAAAGGGGCAGAGCATGATGTGAGTTCTGCATTAAGTTACAGGCCAGGGACTTGTGGTGGTTGGCTGTTGAGTGTGTGTTGTCTGATTAACAATTGGTGGTTTGGGTGAGGCTATTTGGGGAAGGAGGCGGCCTTACTGGGGGCCCACGGCAGTGTGGGGACCCCGGCACCAGAGAGGGTGTGGCATTTGAGGTGCGCAGACCTTGGCGCCAGAGAGGACAAGGGAGCCAATTACAGCAAGGCCCAGGCAAGACAATGCCAGTACCATATGCAAGGCTTGGGGCATGGTAGAAGGCTGGTTGGAGCCACGCATATGGCCCATAAGGCTGAGAGACTTGGGAACTCCAAGTGAAGCAGGACATCAAGGGGTCTAGAGAAAACAGGGTTATTAGGATCTAACCAGACTGTGTCCAAACCTAGAGCTCAAGGGCAGCCTCCCTATATTCATCATACCAACAAGACGTGGCGGGTGAGAACAAGGGTGCTTGTAGGGCAAGAGTGACACAGTTAAGGACCTGGGGGTAACACAGCCACCCCTAGGCACCCCACCCTGCTACATGCTGGATAACAGGAAGTGATCACTCCTGACTATGGGCGGCATTACCCTGAGGGAGCTCACAATACAGACAGGCAGATTCAGTGTTTTGGGTACCAATAGAGGAGTCATTACAAGAATTGGTCTGATAAATGCTGAGCTGGGGATACAAGAATTGGTCTGATAAATGTGTGTAGATGTGGGTTGATTAGCATTTGGAGCAAGGATTCCCCATCATGCAGTGCTCCCCTACTTTTCTGATCCCATAATTCAGTGTAGTCTTTGCTTGGAATCTCTGTTCTCCATCCTGAAGGCTAATGAAGGTGCATGCCTGTCCCATCTCCCATTTAAATGAGTTGTCATCTGGTTCCATCTCGAATACAAATGAAACCAGGGAAGTTGTTTTACTCTTGTCACCCTTGTCTGGAGGGCTTTAGGTGTGTTTCACACTGCATCTTCTTTGTCTTCTGTAAGTCCTTCCTCTAATCAGTTCTTGTTCAGGCAGAGGTGGGGAGGGGGAGGGTTCTTTGTGAGTCAGACAGGCTGCATCCTGTGCCAGGGCTCCCCAAGAACATGGAGCTGAGAGATAACACTATTCCACCCTGCCCCACTTCCCACTGCCTCCAGCTCTGGCCAGGCAAGCCTAGTCAGCAGCTCCATGCTGCTCCAAACTCCCTCCCTCCCCCACTGACAGTCCCAGAGCTAACAGGGGTGAGATTGAGGCTGAGAGGCCTCCCCCAAGGCTACTGGAGCACCCCTGCCTGCTGGCCAGAGCCAATGCAGTCAGACTGAATCCCCCCTGACCTAACAGGTGAATGTCTGTTGGGTTATGACCTAACAGGTGAATGTCTGTTGGGTGAAGGGGTGGGGAGCCTCTAACTCATGGTACTTTATGCATCCTAAGGTAAACACATCTGTACAAGCCACATCATTGGTTGGAGAATGTGAAATGTAAACTCATAGAAAATAAGGACCACCAATAAATGTCATCATTTATCACTCCTTGTCTTCTCTAGCACATGCATAGCAGCATGAGCAAAGCAAAGCAAAACCACCTTATCAAGACAAAACAATTGTTAAACGTTAAAGAAAATATTTAACAAGTTCAGTCCCAAATCTGTTCATTAAGCAGCTCCACTAGAAATGTCTGTCTAGCTTGATACTTCTTCTCTCAGCATTGCCATCTCCCTCTTACCAAGTTCTTTACAATTCTATAACCAATCCCCACTTTCTCCAGCTACACTAATGGCTTCTCATGTGACACGAAGTCCCAGGTTTTATTAAAGTTTAGATAGATAAGATTTATTACATTTCTTTTTTTCAAGAAAAAAATGGTTATTTTGATTTTTAAAAATCAGGTTAGTTTCAGATGATCTACATTTGCTAAATTTGTCACATTTTTATTCAGGTTTACATTTACCTCTACTTAAATTATTCCTCCTTTCAATATTTGTTCTGCTAGACTACAGGAATCATGTTAGCAATCCTCTTTTTTAAAACATACATAGTATATTTGCTGTTTCTGGGTCATATGGTAGACTTAACAGCATTTATTTTTTTAAATGACCAACAGACCTATGATTTTATGTGCTAGTTTTCTTTTTGACTCTCTTCCCTCCAAAACTCTGGGAATGTATTTAGCCAGAGATCAGGAACCTTATGCAAAGGCAGACAAGCTACTTGCAACCTGGGTGCTGCCATGAGTTACCACTCCCCTCCACAGCACCCAAACCACCTGCTGCCACCTTTACCACATGCCACTAACTCCCATCTCTAAAGACAGAGGGGATGGCCAAATTTGACAACAATGGTAACCAGCACCTGACTTGGGCTGCAGGGGGTGGAGTTCTGTGAAGGGGCACAGAACAGAGCAGAGAAGGGGATGCACCAGATTAAGCTGTTGCAATGATTTTCCATGTTTCTACAGTCATTTTGGAGAACAGTCTCCAACCTTTCCTCCTCAGGTTTCTGACCCCTGCATTAATGGTTGTACTTGTACTTCCATGTACTGACTTTCCCATATCTATACCTTCATCTCTATTACCCATCCTGCCCTTGCCCTCACGTTCAACATTCTCAGCTTTTACTGAATGCTGAGGCAAAGTATTAATTTAGTTTTGGGCTATGTTGAAACTGGATTTATGACCCAGATACCTTATTCCAGGCAGACCCAAAACCCTCAGACTGACCACGACCCTTCCATTACATAATAGGTAATACACAGTGATAGCAAATAAGAATAATACACACAATTCTATATGAGATTCTCTCTGAGGTTCTCTCTTGAAAGTCAGGATGGCCTGCAACCTCCAGGCTGCTGTCGAGGCCCACCCCTCTCCCCCAGTGGGGTGGACGAGATGGTCTCTGGTGGTATGCTCTCTGTCCATGGTGGCCTAGGGTTCCCCACCCAGGGACCCCTTGCTGCTCTGAAATACCTTCTTTTGTATTCTTTTCTGCTCCCAATGACTCATAATTTCTAGCCATCGCTGACTGGTTTCTCAGCGGCCGTCCTACTGTCCACATTCTGTCCTGTCAGCATAATCCTTTGTTTCACAAACCCATCACATGCACACATCCTAATTTGGGCTTTCCCAGCCTTCTCCTAATTTGGTCTGTTCCCCCAAAACCAGAAAGCCCAGGGGCTGTGCAATTGGGCACTGTGACCTGGTGCCACCTTATCTTATGTTATGGAACAGTGTAGTACCAGGCTTCAATTCCCAACCTGTGTATCTGCTCACTGCTTGCCTATATCAGACACAGCAGGGCTTGAAAAAACTCTCTCACAGACAGGCTTTTTAGAAATCAGTTAACCCTTGCTGTTGTTGCTGCCCTGAGCCATCATTCTAATTCTTATCTACTTTACCTATAAGCCAATTCCCAAAAGCAAACCTCTAAATACCATTTTCTAGCCATCAGGCTATATCTAGATTTTCTTTAATCTCCACCAAATCCTCATCACATTTTGACCCCATTTCTTCTTTTCTGGTTGGTCTACTTGTTATTTATCTAGCTAAAGAGCATTTTTTGAAGAATAATGTGGTGATTTTCATCGCATCATAGAGTTTCAAGGGACCTCAAATATAATTTGGTCCAACTGCACAAATGCAGGAATGCTAATCTTAAATCAACCGGATTAAAATTTATCCAGCCTCTTTTTGAAAATATCCAGTAAAGAAGATTCCACTGTCTTATTCTTCTAACAGTAAGGATGCTTTTCATGAGATCGAATCCTAATCTGTTTTGCTGCAATTTAAAACCATTGTTTCATATCCTGTCCTTTGTAGCAGGGAGAATACTGTTTACCTCTTCTTTATGACACCCTTACAAATATTTGAAAACTTCTATCATGCCCTTCCTTAGTCTCCTTTTCTTTAATGTAAAGATCATTTCTCTCAATCTTTCCTCATTTTCCTTCCAACTCCTTCCAGCTCCCTTATTTGTGTCACCTGTCTCTAGACCCTCTACAACATCTCTACATTTTTCTTAAAATGCGGAGTACTAAATTGTTCACAATACACTAGATGAGGCCTAAACAGCACTAAATAATCCTACCCATTGGGTGCATCTACACACGCTGATTTAAGGCGCATTAGCCATTTTTAAGGTCTACATGTGCACGTCCTTAATGAACCTTAAAAATGGCAATTTTAGGCTATTCACACCTAAGTTACTGCAAAGTAAAGTAGTGTGTGAATGTAGAGATCATCACTTAATCTGTGCCAACTGCCCTTATGCATGATCTCGTCCCAACATAATTGCAAAATAGCTTGCTTGTTCATGATAATTTGTTCATATTCCCCAACCCAAGACAGAGGTTCCTCTGCTGATTTGTCCTCTTTTCCATTTCTCATAGAGCCTAATATCCTTCTTGGAAGTAGATAATCATCCTCTTAAAGCTGGAGTCCTAGTTTACTAGATTTTTCTATTCAGTCAAAATAAAAGTTGCTAGTTGTTTGTAGAATCTTGACTTTGAAGAAATGCTGGGTCTACTTAACATTCAATTTCCTGATCCTCAGTTCAGATGACTTTTCAAAGTTCACTCTGTTGAAATCAAGTACCAGTACTTTAGTTATAGACCTATTGTTGATCCTTCCCTTTAATTTAAATGTGAATGGACTCATCGTGATCATGCACTCTAAGCTTATTTTTCATAAATGCCTAGGAATGGTGACATAAGGTACTTTTGGGGGAGCTACTGCCCCTGACCCAGGAAAGAAACTCTAGCTTATAGGGAACCAATCCAACCCCCTAGCTTTTTTTTTTTTTTTGGCCCTCCCCCTTTCCCACCCTGCCTAGACCCCACTCCTAGGCCCTCCCATGCCCTGCAACCTGGCTAGTTGCTATGGTATCTGCAGGCTTTTTGCATGGGGTCCTACTCCTGGTGATGGGAAGGTCATACCCCTGGGGGCAGGAGGGAGAGTTGGCTTGGTGCTAGAATTGTATCCTGAGTGGTAGAATTCCAGGTGTGGAAAATTTGTCCACACAGAATAGCAGGGTGGGGGAGAGGACACTGTATCCTGGGATGCTGGAGGTTTGCAAATGGGCAGCCATCTGTGGGGCGTGGCCACACATTAACAGAACATGAGCTGAGTTACATGGATCAGAGATAAACCTGCCCTGGAGTGGGGTAACTTTAAACTGTCTAAACTGTACTTAAAACTAGTTTTTAATGTGTGGATAATCCAGGGATTAAAAGCTCCAGGAGCTGCCCAAAATTAATGTGTAACAAGGCCTTAAGCGTTAATATCTCCTATAGAAACTCCTGGAAAACACTTCTACCTCATTGGAAGCAGTATATTTTTCTACCAGACACACCATTTTTGGTCTGGTAGAAACTGTGAACGCTTATACACGTGGAGTTTCTACCAGTGGAACCTTGATTGTTATCCTGTACACAGCTATAGATATTCAAGAAAAGAAGTTGTTGGTGTGGTGATCTAGAAAATGGTGGCTACAGTGTTCTTTTTTGTCTACCTTTAAGAAATGAAGTTACATGTAGGTCAGCACCTGTGACCCCAGAACATTAGAATTGTGAATGAGTCATAGAGGGGCCTGTTAAGAAAGTGGGGAACATGGGAAGTAAAATGCTGTGGGATATTGTCAGACTGATCAACTTCCTAGTAAGCACTAGTAGAACAAATAACATGAAGCACTTTACAGTGAAACATTTCAGAATGATTCTGGTGCATCTAAGGTCCTTTCATTTTTCATTGGTTTGATTTCTAGTATTATAGTGCCATGCATCATCTGTCTCTTTAGTTTTCAGTGCTTTTAAGGCACTTCAAGGAATACAAGTATCTCATCTGTCCATACCCTTAAAGCCAGGTGACACCATGACAACAAAGGAAGCCAAAGACAAAAAAAAAGACAGGGAAACAGAACTAGACAAGGATGTTCTAGTGAAAAATAGACAATAAAGCTGAAAAAGATGAAGCAGTAGCTTCAAAGGGAGCAGAGATAACAGTAGGGAAAAAGGGGGATAGATTTAAAAATTTATAACAGAAAAGAGGTTTCAAAAGCCAAAAACAGGTGAAGATGCAGCAGCAAGGATTAAGGGAAAGACCGAGAAAAGTTCTTTCTGGATAAAAACAAGTTTGATGTTGAATAGTTTGGGATCTGATCAAAGGAAAATGAAAAGGAAGCAGGTGAGAAGGAAGGCTGGTGAGGCAATTTAAGTAAGAAATCAGTGGTACAGCAGAGTCAGTTGGGATATCTAGCATCGGGGGCAGGTCCAGGGCAAGTGTAGCAACATGGCTGCTCCCCTTTTTGTCTGTGCACTGCATGTGCAGTGACCTTTCTGAGATGATTGGCTTGTCAGCAGAGCTGCTGCCAGAGCTCCATGTGTGCCATAAGCTCTAAGAGCATGAGCTGGGCAATGTGGGGTCTGGCTGAAGTCCCTGCTTTCACACGGCTCCAGAATCCAGGGAGCAAGTGTCATAGCCATTCACCCTTCACTTCCAAAAGAATATAGAATAGATAGAATATTTTTTTGGCGGGAGGGACAGGTAAATGGCAGCAGTGTGCATCTCTGGATCTTTGGGACCATATGAATGTGGGGACTCCAACCAGACATTGTGCCAACCAGTTGGTGAGTTCAGAGTGCTTTGAGTTCATTGGCATCCAGGTTCTCAATAAAGGGGGGGCTGCAGCCACACCCCATTCAGTTTTGTGACTCTGTGGAAGGGCTGGTCAGAGAGCAGTCATAGCACCCGCTTTGTGGGTGTGCTAACCTGCCCCACGACAGTTTCTCCATATACTCTCCTTGCTGTTTTGCCCGCCACACCTTGATGAAATCACTACAGTACTGGAGAGGCTGCCCTAGAGTGCTGGAGTTACCTTTACTGTACTACCCTTCTTCTGTCAGACTTGCCCTGCCCTGTTCTTGCTAGTTTTGCCCCGCAGAGACTACTTGTGACCCTATGCGCCTTACTTGTTCCCCAGAACAATAATAGTAGCATCCAGCCACACTCATAACTCACAGGTGTTATTCAGTCCTTGTTTGTAGCCTTCTGGCTTACCAATTTCTGCCCCTTGAGCTCTATCTACTCTGCCTGGCTTCAGGCCCCTCAACTTTAGCCCACTCTTCTCCATCTATAGCCTTTAGCCATGGTCCACTGGTTCTGCCTTGCTTCCTGGCCTTAACTGATACTTCTCTGGGCTCCTGGCCCTCACAGGGTGAGCTCTTTAGTGAATTGTCCATTATGTTAACCATAGACAGATTCAGAATCACACCCGGAGGTGGGGCGGGGTGCAGTCACACCTCCTTTTGCTGTAGTGTGGCACGCATGCAATGGACAGGCCCTTGCAACAGCAACTCTAAAACTAATTCTTAGAAAAATACAGCCTTACTGGGTAAACAAAAACAAGAGTGAATCAATACTTTAACCCTTTTGGGTACACTCATCAATAAGGAGGAGGCTTCCCTGTCCCTCCTCTCAGCTCCTCCTGTCCCCATGGACCTGGATTTCTATATCTTACAGGGGAACTCCTCTCTCTTCCTCAGTAGGGGCCAGGGCAACTCACCTAGCCTTGGGGCAAGCCACTTTACTGGATAGTCCCTCCCCTATTAGTCAGCTGACACCTGTTACTTAGCCTTGGCACAGGAGTTTCCACTATCCCAGATAGACGCTCATCACCCTCCCCTGGCTCTGAAAGCAGTGGGTTTACAGTCCTGGGTCATCTGCTTCTCATTGAGCAGTCTCTGGATCTGGTTGCAACCTTCAGTCCAGTCCTGCTTAGGAGCGCAGCCTTCCAGGAGCCCACTGTCAGGTAGTGGGCATATCTACATGTGCACTTTAATGCACAGTAGCCTATTTTACTGTGCATGAAAGCATCACATAATTCTGCATATGTGCAGTAAAATAGGTTATTGTACATTGCATCACTTAAAAATTGTGCATATTCATTACTCTGGATTAAGGATTGACCAATCTCATTTCCTTCTATGACCAGGTGACCTATCGCCTGGACAAGGGAGAAGAGATTGATGTCATATATCTTGACTTCAAAAAAGCCTTCGATCTGGTGTCCCATGATCGCCTCTTGGAGAAACTGGCCAATTGTTGCCTTGGGTCCTCCACAATCCACTGGCTGGAAAATTGGCTCCGGGGTCGGACCCAGAGGGTAGTAATTGATGCAAGTCACTCATCGTGGTGTCCTGTGACCAGTGGGGTCCCCCAAGGCTCTGTCCTTGGACCCATACTGTTCAACATCTTCATTAATGATGTGGACACTGGAGTCAGAAGCGGACTGGCCAAGTTCGCCAATGACACCAAACTTTGGGGCAAAGCATCCACACCAGAAGACAGGCAGGTTATCCAGGCTGACCTGGACAGGCTCAGCAAGTGGGCGGACGAGAATCTGATGGTGTTCAACGCCGATAAATGCAAGGTTCTCCACCTTGGGAAAAAAAACCCGCAGCATCCTTATAGGCTCGGCAGTGCTATGTTGGCTAGCACTATGGAAGAAAGAGACTTGGGGGTCATCATTGACCACAAGATGAACATGAGCCTGCAATGCGATGCGGCGGCTAGTAAAGCGACCAAAACGCTGGCTTGCATCCATAGATGCTTCTCAAGCAAATCCCAGGACGTCATTCTCCCCCTGTACTCGGTCTTAGTGAGGCCGCAGCTGGAGTACTGTGTCCAGTTTTGGGCTCCACAATTCAAAAAGGATGTGGAGAAGCTTGAGAGAGTCCAGAGAAGAGCCACGCGCATGATCAGAGGTCAGGGAAGCAGACCCTACAATGACAGGCTGAGAGCCCTGGGGCTCTTTAGCCTGGAAAAGCGCAAACTCAGGGGTGATCTGATAGCCACCTACAAGTTTATCAGGTGTGACCACCAGTATCTGGGGGAACATTTGTTCACCAGAGCGCCCCAAGGGTTGACGAGGTCGAATGGTCACAAACTACTTCAAGATCGTTTCAGGCTGGACATAAGGAAGAATTTCTTTACTGTCCGAGCCCCCAAGGTCTGGAACAGCCTGCCACCAGAGGTGGTTCAAGCACCTTCATTGAACACCTTCAAGATGAAACTGGATGCTTATCTTGCTGGGATCCTATGACCCCAGCTGACTTCCTGCCCTTTGGGCAGGGGGCTGGACTCGATGATCTTCCAAGGTCCCTTCCAGCCCTAATGTCTATGAAATCTATGAAAAGGCAGCCTAATGTGCATTTCTTTAACACCTCATATTGGAAGTACACAATTTCTAAATACACATTAGAAAAAGCATCTTAATGTACATGTAGATGCACCCAGTTTGTCCCTCACAGAAGCTGGAAGCTCCACTGCCATAGTAGCTGATCTCCCAACTAACCATTTCCCTCCTGTGTGCTCTACAGACCAGAGATTCCTTCCCGATTAGTTTTAGGGAGTTGAGTTGAGCTCCTAGTCTTTTTTAGACCTATATTCCCCACTTTCTGAGTCCTTGTTCCTCTGGGCCACAAACATTTTCTTCTTAAAGAAGCCTTGAGGATTTTGCTGACCTTTTATCCCATGTACAGTAACAGGGCTTGGGTCCCCTGTTTAAGGCTCATGCATAAGCTTTCTTCACTGCACCTGTGCCACATAGCCAAAAGGGGCATGACTGTACCCCCCTTTGGTGTGATCCTGGATGGCTAGCATAATGGACAATTCACTAAAGAGCTCTCTGTTATGAGTAGGGGGAGGAGATCTTTTGACAAGCAATACCTTTGCTGATATTTATTATGGTTTGCTGTATATATGGCTGTCTTTAGTTGCATAATATTCATCTTTTATAGTTTAAGCATCTTTAAAAGAGGGAACTGAAACGTGTCCCACTATTAAAAGTTTGGAGAGATTTGTTTATATACATTCTGGATTCCATTTCTAAATCGTTCTTGAGTCCTTAATCTATTTTAAATAAAATAATAACTGTATGTCAATACCACAACATAGCCAATAGGACAGGTGGAGTCCCTAAGCTCCACTACCTTGATTCCTATCACACAGGAAGGAAAGCAGTATTCTATGAAACTCCACAACCCTGGGATAATGGGCCCCCAGGGATCCACATATATGTACATACATCTCCTCTCTTCATTCTCAAAATGGTGGTACATCTGTTGTTTTTTTTTCTTCACACCTCTTGTCTAACCTTCTATTGTGGCCTTGGTAAAGGAGACTCTGAAGTCAACTTCCACTGTTCTCTGCCTAGGCCTAAATTGACTTCTTCTTACTCTGACGGGGACATGAGGTCGAATAATTCCCTTCAATATTTTTTCCTTGATTCTCTTGGCATGCAAAATATATGCTAAATTCAGTCTAAGCAGAATACTTGCTTTGATTAATCATACTAGACTGTGGCAGTGACACTCCAGAATAAATATTCCAATCAAACTGCATTCTGAATGCATTGTGCAGCCCTTGTTCCATAGTTTATTTTCACCACTGATAAAAAGGGAACTGTTGGAGTTGCTTATTTATTACCCATATAACAGATGGTGTTCCTGTCTCTGCTTCAGGCTTCACTGTCATTCCCCATAAAGTACTTGGAAATGACACCACTATATATTTTTCTACAGCCAAATGCACAAAAACGCAAACACAGACATTCTGAAACAGCTGATCATTCTTTTATCATTCCTGGAACTAAAAGTTAAAATTCCAGTCACAGTAGCTTTGATCCTTTCAGCTATTACTAGTAGATAGTTTGATGGTGTTGCATGTCAATACAGCTATAGACAGTTTATAGGTAAGCACAGTTGTAACCAGTTTTATATGAGCATTTGTATCAGAAACAGTTGTGCTTAAGTGCCTAAAACTAGGCCCTTAGCTCAATATATGGTTACCTATGATAAGTGACTGAGGCTGTTTGCAGATGTTAAAAAATAACCTGTACTTTACCAGAAGAAGCAGCATGTTACTTTGACCTGGCTTCAGAGTATCTGTATAGATAGGGTGCGTCCACACATTCAAGCACATGCACTTGCAGCAGCTTAAATAGAAGCGGTGCAAATTTGAGCCAGGGCTTTTTGCTTCAGCGCACATGCTTGGACATGCACTTTGTTGTGGAGCAAATTGTGCCACTTGGGGCAAAATCACCCTGCCTCGCTCCTCCTGGATCTTCAGCCAGGGGGAACTAGAGCCCGGGGTCAGCACCTGTGCTGTCCCCAGAAGTGTAAAAAGCTGCCCTGTCCTGGCCCCAGTAGTATAAAAAGCCACCCTGGCAAGTAGCTCAGGGCTACTAGCTCTCAGGAGCTTCTGGGGCCCAGCCAATTGCTACCTGGGGATACTACCCCTTGTGCCAGCTGCACTGCTGCAGCAGCATCCCAAATCTATTTTTAAAAATACCCCCAAATCCTTGTTCTTCCACAGTTTTACACCGCCCCTGACCTGCTGTGCACCTGCCAGACTCAGATGGGGACTGCAGACCTGGTAGGTCCCTCTGCCTCTCTGGGCTAGCTGCCAGTGGACTGTGGTTGCAGGGTTGACCTTTGTGCAGCACTACTGCCATTTGTGCCCCCTGCCTGGCCATCTGGGTAACTATTGCCCAGAAGATGTTCTGGGTGTGGTGGCCTGCTTTAAACTGTCAAAGCATGTCCTCCTGGTTCCATTTGTCCAGGAGGTCAGTCACAGCCAGATGGGTCCAAGGCGCACCTCTGCAGCTCTGAGCAGGCAGGGTCCTGCCACTGGCCTCCCTAGCAGGAATTCTGGTGTTCCCTATTGGAAAACTGAAAAATCCCTGATAAAATAAATCCCAAAGTCACTCTGTAAAATACCCGCAAATCCATGTTCCTCCACAAGTAAAACAAAAGACCACTGTAAAGACAGATACCAAGACAGAGACAGTGATCAGTTGGACAATGTTTTATTGATATATCTTATAGTGTTAGAGCAAGACTCTTATCGTAATAATAAAGTGAACTCTAAATACATGTCTCATGAATTCATGAATATGTGTTTTGCTGCAACCCCACAGGGCGATGGCACCCACACAAGGGGCTTGGCCCCCCCAACAAGGGGTTTCACCCTCTCACAGGGGGTACAGCCCCCCAACAGGGGATTCAACCCCCACACAAGGGGTATGGGCTACTAACAGGGGGTTCAGCCCGCACACAAGAGGTATGCCCCCCAACAGGGGTTTCAACACCTAAACAAGGGGTACGGGCTCCACAACAGGGGTTTCAGCCCCCACACAAGGGGTATGGCCCACCAACAGGGGCCAAATGGCCCCCGCAGAGGCTACCCCCATGGCTACCCCCACAACCCCAGGCACCATCACTTAAAAAAAAAAACAGAAAACAAATGAAAAAAAAAGCCTCTGCTTACCTTAGAAGCAGGGGTCGGGGGGCTTCATGGCCTCCTGGCAGAGCCCCCCCGGTGCAGCACAGGGTAGCAGGGGGGCAACGGGTCCCAGGCTCGGGTTACTGGGGCTGTCACCCTGCCCTGCACTCTGGGGGTGGCGCCCCAGTCAGCCAGATGCAGCCAGACTGCAGGTAAGTGCAGGGGTTTGGGTTTTTGTTGTTGGTTTTGTTTTTTTTTAACTATGGGGTGGGGGGGCAGGGATTGAGGGGGCTTGGAGGCATAGGGCAAGCCAGGGCAGGAGTTGGGGGCCTCAGGGGGGGCTGGCAAAGGGAGGGACCAGCCCCAGCAGGGGTCAGGGGCCTCAGGAGGGCTGGAGGGGGTTGGGGGGACTAGGGGAGTGGGCGGGGCCATCAGCAGTCCCCTCAATGGTCCCCTCCCCCCTCCTCCAGCCCCCACAACCCCTTATGCACTGGAGCCCTGTTGCTGAAACATGCAGCCTGGCAGGCCACGTGTTTCAGCACCAGGGTGAGGGCCAACCATAGAGACACTCTGGCAGCCAGAGCACCTCTGTGGAGGACCCAGCCTCCGGTTGCCTCAGGGCATGGTCAGGGACTGTGCCCTGCCCTGCTCTTTTAAACATCAATTTTTTTTTTTTTAAGACCCCTGGATATCCAGGGGTCTAATTTTTTCCCCACGCTGCAAGTTTGCAGTGCGGGGAACATTTTTTTGTTCCTGCACGTACCTATTGCCCCACCTCAAAGGGGTTTCAGGCGCGGCAAGAGGCAAGTGCATGCTCATGTGTGTGGGCCTCGATTCCCGGATGGTCCTTGGGAAACGGCCGCAGTTGCGTGTCAAGTGGGGCACCGGGTGGTGACACCAACCCAGACACGCTTGGGGATGCCAAGAGCGAGGTGGAGATAAACACCACAGACATTAAGGTGTGAAATAAAGTTTGATATTTACTTACAGAATGTCGAAACAACTTGAAGGGTGATATAACTTGGAGGCGATGAACTATATACAGCAACGAGGGACAGGTGGTGGGTGGCGGGTGGAGACTGCAGTATACGAGTACAATGTCTGGTTGGGACAAAGTACAATGCGTTCCGGATTTGGCGATGCAGTAAACTATAATGCTCGGAGCGACCGGATCAGCTTCTGCTATAGACCTAGGGGTCTGACCAGGCCCCAAGACGGGTGATCAATCCGCCTTGAGAGTCAGAGCCTGGGGACCACGCACCGAGGCGTGCGGTCCCCTATATAAAGTTACTGGCCAATCAGAAGGCTCCCCTGATGGTACATTCTGGAACCCATGGACATGCTGGCCAGCCAGCCATGCCCATTAAGTGGTCTTTGATTGGCTAGACCACAGGTGATCACGCCCTGATCACGCATCGCTCGCATGTTGGGTCAAATTGCTGATACACTCCGCCACCGCATCACT
>NW_005842538.1:197318-197998 GCF_000455745.1 Alligator sinensis
GGGATCATCATGGTTTCTGGCTTGGAACCATGCCCCGAGGTCGAGAGCATGTACATATGGGATGATTATTGAGTCATCAACCGACAAAGGTACTCGCAAACATGCAGTGAGTCCGCTCTTATCCGGGTCCCCGATGATGTTGGCCCAGAGCGTTAGTAGACTAAGTATGGAGTTTTCTTGGTACCCGGTTGTGGTGTCGTTGAAACTTTCCTCTGCTTGGGTTGTCACCAGGATGGCAATTACACTCGTTACGATGATATGTGTTATCTTCATTTTTGTTGTTTTCTTATTGACGCGGCGTCGTGTCTTTGCTGGTGGATGAAGCTGGGGTGATAGCACGATAGCCTGGCAGCTTCCGAAACGTTTGTTTTCACCTCAGTGGTCCAAGGGTTATAAGAGCTGGTTAGCAGGTTTGGGGTGTCTGCAAAAGAAAACTTAACACCTATTAATTTAACTTATTTACAACACTATATCTAATTACTATATCTAATTACTATCTAGTCGGTCCTTCAGCTTCTCCTGCTCAGCCAATTATGGTGAGCCAGGATGATGCGTGGCAATATGGCTGCTTCTAAGGAAACAAAATAAGTGTTGGGATAGTTCCTTGTTTTCACAATTGTTCCTGGAACCGGAGCTGGGCGTGTCGATGTGGCTATAGGTACGGTTAACCACACCCTCTC
>NW_005842538.1:200202-211786 GCF_000455745.1 Alligator sinensis
TGTCGAAACAACTTGAAGGGTGATATAACTTGGAGGCGATGAACTATATACAGCAACAAGGGACAGGTGGTGGGTGGCGGGTGGAGACTGCAGTATACGAGTACAATGTCTGGTTGGGACAAAGTACAATGCGTTCCGGATTTGGCGATGCAGTAAACTATAATGCTCGGAGCGACCGGAGCAGCTTCTGCTATAGACCTAGGGGTCTGACCAGGCCCCAAGACGGGTGATCAATCCGCCTTGAGAGTCAGAGCCTGGGGACCACGCACCGAGGCGTGCGGTCCCCTATATAAAGTTACTGGCCAATCAGAAGGCTCCCCTGATGGTACATTCTGGAACCCATGGACATGCTGGCCAGCCAGCCATGCCCATTAAGTGGTCTTTGATTGGCTAGACCACAGGTGATCACGCCCTGATCACGCATCGCTCGCATGTTGGGTCAAATTGCTGATACACTCCGCCACTGCATCACTATTTACAATGGTTGCGTCACTTAACACTTCAGTACAATAATCTGGCAGGGTCACTTTGCTTGTTGACAATGTGGACGCGCCTATAGCGTGCTTCAGTGGGGCTTTTTAGTGCTCCTAGCTAAAGCTGACTCACTAAAGCACCTGGTCTATACAGATTTTGGGCAAGCTGAGTCTAACTGACAAACTGCCTCTTCTGGGCACGTGATGAGCTTGGTGCAGGAGCATGCCGAGTTTAAAGCGCCACCTTTTTTCTTTTTTTCTTTTTTTATGTCTGCAAGCAGACTGAGATGCATTGATTAACAATAATGAGACCTGTGACGACTAAGTTCTTCTAACACTCAGATTTGTTTGTGGTATCGAAATACAAATTTAGGTTGTTAGCCTCAAGCACCCAAGTTGAATATTTTGGTCTAGGCATTGTCTGCTAAAAAGACTTTTCAAAATCTTTGATCAGTCACCTATCCTTTTAATGGTGCATGTTTAAAAAATATTGTAGTATGTAGCAGGATTGGCCCATGATGGTAGCTGTGATACCACCTTATAGCCACATGAAACCTGCGTCATTCCAGTTCCTCAGGCTGCCTTTACACCTGCTCATTAGCATTTAATTGAATTCTGCAATGCCACGTGTATTAATCCCCTGTGCATTTAAAAATGTCCATGGGCACTTTAACTAAACTTCACTGAACGAGTTTTAGATAAAGCATCCCACAGCCATTTTTAAATATGTGGTGGCTTACATGTGACACTAGAGTAGCTGCCCAGGACCTGCTCTAATTAAAATGCCCCCACCTCTGAGCACATGTATAGGCAGACTCAATGTACTTACTCCCTTGCTATTTCACCTGCCATGCCCTAATGTATGTTGCATGAAGTGGGAGACTGCCTCAGAGTCCTGGAGTGATCCTACTTGCACCAAACTTTCCTAGCTGGACTCTCAGTCTTACTCATCTCTCTCTCTGGACCCTGCTCTACTATTCAAAGCTACTCTTCACTGTTCTGGGACACTGCTTATGGCTCTACCCATGCTTTAGGGCATTAATCATGACTTTCAGCCACCCTTATAACCATGTCCATGCCTCAAAGACATCCTTCACTGGATCCTCTCGTTCTGTATCAATTTCCAGTCATTGCTGAGATGATACAGCACCTAGGACCCCTTGCAAGGTAATGGCTCCTTGATCTGTTCAACACATGCATGATAAGTAAACAAATACCGTAAGTATGGAGGAAGGCAAGAGACATAGCTCTAGCTCTATCCAAACCAGGGAAGACCTTTCATCACCAAATAGTTCTGAACCAATCTCTCCCCTCAGCATCAGCTACAAACTCAAGGAACGTCTTATCCTGCAACTAATTTCACCCTAGGTAAATTCTAAACTTGCACAAGACCAAGCAGGTTTTAGACCAGGTTGATCCTGTTCAAGCCAACTACTAAACCTCACACAGCGCATCAAAGATGGTTTACATCAGAAGTTGACTACTGGCACAGCATTTATCTGCTAGATAGGATACTGTCCAACACTGCATCATGATCCACAAACTGTACCTCATGACAGATGACTTAAATCTAAGCCAGACCATTCATAGACTCTTGGAGAAAAGGCACTATGTGGAACTAAATGGGCAGAAAAGTAGATGGTGCTCCCAAAAGAATGCCTTACCACAAGACAGTGTGTTTGCCCAACTTTTATTAAACATCTACATTAACAATCAGCCATTTCCTGCCTAATGTCAGCATTTTCATCTGTGCTGACAATCTCTGCATTACCACACAACAGAAGAATTTTGAGGACACAGAGAAGATCCTGGAGAGGGCACATAATGAGATGTCAGATTACTACCTAAATAATTATCTCAAAACCCACTGTAGCCAAACCCAAATAATACCTGAATGTCACCTGGGGTGACCTGAGTATTGAACATCAGAAACACCCAATCTATTTATGGTGGACCGTACACTTAGTTACAAAAAACATGTATTAAATACCAAAGCCAATGTCAACACATAAAACAATATTCTATGTAAGATCACAAATTCCACATGGGGAGCACATTCATCCATCCTACACACTACTGCCTAAGCACTTTGTTTCTCTGTGGCTGAATATGCCTGCACCACCTAGGGATGCTCAAGTCATAGTAAACATATTGACACCACCCTAAATAATACATGCAGAATTATAACAGCCTGCCTAAAACCCACCCGTGCTCCCTGCCTATACATACTATCTGGCATAGTGTCCTCTTACATCAGGGAGAAAGTAGTAGGCAACATTGACCGGCAGGTACAAGAGTCAGATGACCACCACCTGCTATATGGACATCAACCAGTGCACTGCTTCTCATCAACAAATAGCTTTTTGTCCTCT
The DNA here is from genome assembly GCF_000455745.1 of Alligator sinensis. Classification (NCBI taxonomy): domain Eukaryota; kingdom Metazoa; phylum Chordata; order Crocodylia; family Alligatoridae; genus Alligator; species Alligator sinensis. The sequence goes on from NW_005842538.1 coordinate 203,048, forward strand.
ACCATACCATTGACCGCATCACTGGAATAAGCCAGAACTACCCTCTGGCAAAAAGAATAGAAGAAACTAGGTGACAAAGCTGTTGAATGGAGTTGGTGAGGAATTACCCTCAATGAGGAGTTAGCATCTGGCTCCAATTACAAATGGCACACATGGCAGAGCCTGGACAGAATAAGAGTGGGTCTCAGCAGATGCAACTTTCTCATGAAATCATGGGGTCTCTACGCAACTGACCAATGTGTTTGTCAGGAGAAGCAAACCATAAATCATATCCTGAGATGCCCTGTAGCACCACAATGCACCCCACAAGATTTGGCAATATCAATACTAGAAGCAGTGACCGGTGCAGAATATTGGGAAGAGCAGACCAAAGAAAGGTTGGACTGGAAACACAATGAAGAAGAATTTCCATTCAATCGGCCCTCTTGGCCCCTCTCTTGGCTTCAGTCTGTTGGCCCTGTTCTCTCTGGTACTGGGACACTTGGTCTTGTTTGGTAACAGCCCACTGGGTCCCTGACCCCTTTACATGCCTACTCACCCACTGCCTCTGAACTACTGGACTTTGACCTAGGCAGCCCACCAAGTCCCACAATCAGGGGTCCCACAAGTCAGGGTTTTATCCTGACCTCAGCCCACATAGTGGGACGTGCCTCCCAGGCATCCTATTGGCGATCTACACTACCCCTGTAGCCACAACCCCAAACCTCCAGTCTTTAACAGCCTACAATAATCAAAACACAAACTATTGCCAATTGCTGCTGGCTGGCTCTGCCCAAGCTCTCCTCAATCTCCTAGTCTGTTCAGCCGGTTTACCCCCAGCTCTGACCCTACTCACAGTTTCTACTACCTCCCAACTTTGTACCATGAACTCCTTCCACTAATACAGCCTGGACCAGGCTGCCTGCTGTAGCTCAGGAGCTGAGCTGATATCTCTCTGGCTCTACACTTCTGGTCATGTGCTCCTAACCAAACCCAGGTCTGGTCCGCCTACTCAAGAAGCAGACTCATCTTTTCAACTGCATTTTGCTCAACTGAGCTGCAATCCTTCCTCCCTGCCTCGTGCTCTACCCTGTTTGCTTATTACTAGGCAGCTACCTCCCAAATAGTTATAGGCATCTCCATAACCCCTATTTGGGGCTGCTTACTCATGTAGCTCTAGCCTGCTGTTTTCCTCTCTCAAAGTAGCAAGAGCCTTGGGCTGCCTGTTACGTGGGGGATATGAACAAAGAGTATGTCTCTCAAGGTTCATGGCATAGACTTAAATGCAATGCTCATTGTTTAGCTGAGAAGTTCAAGTTCAGCTATGTGGTTCCTTTGGCCTTATTCATGCATTACTTAGTAGTAGTTGTATTGTGCCAAAAGCTGTTACGAGAAATCCCAGTTGATTCTGCCAGAATTCTTCTAATTTACATTATGAATGAGGATATCACAATGTTATCTCTAGCACCTTTGAAAAGAGTGAAGTGGTTTCCCTGTTTTAGGCCTGGCCAACTCTGTTCTGGGGATAGAGCATATCTTCCCAATTCTGCTACCCCTAGCCTGCTCTCTTTCATATAGTTCTCTCATGGGAGGATGCACTGACCTTGTAAACAGGATTCTGGCCAGATCCTGTATAAAAGATCAGGGAAAGGAAGCTTAGAGGAACTTCTCTCATTTGTGTTTGTGCATGGTCACAGGCCTTGACCCAAAACTAATTTAATATAGAGTAACATACAAAATACTGGACCATATTTGAGGTAAAGGAAGGTAAAACTAGGGAGTGGGACATATAACAAAAATAAGGGCAATTCTTAGATGGAATTTTTTTTTAAGTTTTTCAGAGAAGAGATAAATGAAAAGGTTTATGGGTATAATACACATAGATAAAAAGCATGGGAATTGTTAATGGATGATTAGCATACTAGTTATACTGAAGCAAAAAAAAAAGTTAGTGGAAACTTGCTATTACAATGAGTTTAGGTTTCTGCATAGAAAGATTTTAAACATTTTTCTACCCTTCAGCTTGGAAAAGTAACATATTTTAAACTAAATGGCAACATAAGAATGTAAACCCTCAAATATAAAGAAGGTTGAAAGAGACACTGATCCTAGAATAAATAATGTGATCTGAGTAAAAATGTTGACAGATTAAGCAAATGAGATAATATGAAAAGCAGCATATGGTGAACTGCCTGCTTCTGCTACATGTAATATCCTCAAGATGTTGAACTTAATCTTCAATTAATTGCTTGTTAGGAATTTTGCACCCCAGGGGTAAGGAAGTTTATTTACAAGCACACATTGCAAAGTTTACCAAATTCCCATGATGTAACTGTGAATGAACTGGGAATTTTTTTACATAATAAATGTCACTAATACACAGTTCTGAATAAGTACAAGCTGATCAACTCTACAGCTGTAGAGTTGGCTCTGCTCTTTCATGAAAGAGGGGGAGGTATTGATGCAATCTGAGCCACAACTATTTAGGCAAGGACATTGAGTGTTCCCAAATGATCTTTAAGAGAGAAATTAAACTAAAATAAAACATATGTTATTTTCCCTACCTTTATTCCATCAGTGATATAAATATGAATTAGAATCAAAATCAGGGTATGAGTCTTTTTTACTTTGGTGTTACACTGCTGTAACTGAATGAATTTAAATGAAGTTACTTCTCATTTATATCAATACAAGTGAGAGCAGAACCAGGCCTCATATTGTTCCCTGTACATTAATTAAGTAGGATGGGAGTAGGCACTAAGAAAAGTACCTGTTTTAATTAAAAACAAAGTTTACTTTCCTGATCAAAATGAAAAGGCCAAATCTACAGGAACAGGGAAAGGCATATGTGCACGCAGCAACGAGAGAGCACTGATCGTGTAGCAGATAAATCAGATGAAACTTCTCAGAGTAAAGTATAGGTGAATTGCTAATAGAATTTGCACATGAGGGGTGCTCTAGCTCCCCCTTGCTGTAGATCCAAGAGGAGCCAGGCAGGGTTATTTTGCCCCAAGTGGCACAATTTGCCCCACACCGAAGTACATGTCTGGGCACATGCGCTGAGGCAAAAAGGTCTGACTCAAATTTGCACCACTTCTATTAGAGCTGCTGCAAGCACATGCACTTGCACGTGTGGACATGCCTGAGGAGAAGAGAGGAAAAGTTACATTTCAAAGTTGAGGGGTGGGGGAAGCTTACCTTTCTGTGGAGAGAGTGAGTTTCCAAGGACTGGGCAAAGATAAGATGTTCTTCTTGGCTTTAAACTTGGAGATCTCATGTTTGACATGTCTCCTAGAACCATATATTCCAAATTACTAAAGCCTTGAAAAATATTATTACAGTATCTAGCCCAAATTCTTGTTCTTGCACATGCCCCAGATTGCCACCAAAGGCTTTACCTTTTTGTTTCACAGGTTACTGCTTCAGGAACACATGATAGGTGTATCATCTCCTACACACAAAAAGATGTTTGCACAGGGTTTCTGATCTCAGATAATCTTTAATTTAGAAATAAAATACTAAAATACAGATGTCAAGAGAAATACAGCACATTTTTCCAGCTACAGTTTCTTCCTCACCTGGGAATATTCTTTAGGCTTGGGGTCAGACAAAACTCTCTAATATCCAAGAACTTTTCTCTTATGGTGAATCTCGTCTTTTCAGAATCAGAGAATGACTCTCCCTACTCCAGGCCTCTTTTAAAATAGCTGATGAATTCCCATCTCTTTGACAGTCTCCAGTCCCCTTTTCCAGCTGACTTTTTATTAAGTAATGAAAGGTCCCTTCTATGCAATCACTTGCTGAATTACTACATTTCTATAGTTCTGAAAATCATTTTCCTTTCTTTTAGTCTGAAGATGTTCCATTTTCCATCCTTCCATTAGAAGGATAATAATCAAAGATGAATGATCCTTTAGTATTTACCCTCTTGGTTATACTCAGTCCTTGAAATTCTAACCCAATTAGGAAATACAAGGATAGAAAGGGAAGAAACACAATATTCCAAACAAATCTGAATTCTGAGTAAAGTCCTTAGCATGTGTCTAGGTAGAATTTACAAGTAAAATTCCAAAGAGATGATCCTGAAACCACTTATTCAGCAGCCATCTAAACCTCAAATATTTATATAACATAGACTCCTTATTTTAACTTTAAAAGTCCCTGGACACAGAGAGTTGTACCTCTGAGAATGCCTAGAACTGCCCCAGTCTTTACAGGGATTCAGCTGATCAGCTATATCACATACCTCCACCTGATCATGATGAGAGTGAGAAACTAGGCATTCTTCCACCTAACTCTCCTAGGAGGCTCCTTATACATTCTCAGACATCTAATACATATATTTACAGGATCTGGTTCCCTACCCAATGCAGGGATAGGTACCATGTAAAAAAAACAAAACAGAATAAGCCCTACTTACAAGGCTACACATGCCACGAGGATAACATATAAGATGCTATAGGATGGGGGAAGGCATGTGTTTGAATCTCTTTGGCCATGGGAAAGACTTTTACTTAGTTAACCAACTTCCCAGGCAATCTCTCTAATCAGTAGAGTATTATATAAGAAGGGAATACCTCCCCCAGCCATGATTTAAAAGATCAAACCTTGTAATGTTATTCAAAGAAAAGGCCATACATACTTCTTCTAATGCTATCTACCTTCATGGTTCCCAAGTGGATGGCGATCCCCACCTGAAATCATAAACAAGGTGCCCAAGGATTAAATTTAAGTTTTATCTCTTTGCTTAGCATGCCCTCTTGGCTAACAGTAGTGACTCTCTGCTCCTCAAGTTAGTGTGTGTGTGTGTGTGTGTGTGTGTGTGTCCTGCTTAGGGAATGTTCCTTCCTCTGAATCATTCCTGGCACTTCCAGAGGGCATATCTCTGCTCACCTGAAGGTGATTTCTTATTGAGTATCAAGTTTGTTCTTACAGCTTACTTCTTGGCTCCATGAGGTTTTGGTTGTTAGTGAGAAACAAATAAAAGTATCTTCTGTATGTGATCTTGTATTAGGAATCTGTAAATTGTAGGTGTTATAGGGCTTATGGCCCTTACAGAATGACATCTTATTCTTCTGCTTTATAAGGGAAAGGGGGTGATATGTTACCCCTTTTTAACCCCTCTCAGCTGGAAATATGTCACCTGCCATGACTTTGATGTTCAATAATGATTTTTATTTCAATGGAAGGATGTTCTGCAAGGAAAAAGGAACAAAAAAGAAGAAAGAAGAATGGTATTCCCTAAGGCAGCAGAACAGCAACATACAGGCTACAAGAAATATGGGGCTCCATCATCCCCTGTACCCCTTCTTCATGCCACCTTAACCGAGAGACTCTCTTCAGGGTAAAACTTAGAGTCCAAATCAAAAGATAAACAAAAATAAACAGTTCCATGCTGTTTCGGCGGCTTCAACAGACTTCTTGGTTCCACCACCAATTACCTGAAGTTTCCTTCATTCTAGCTGCAATTCTTCCATCCCCACCAGGAAGCTGGCAACTTTCTGACTTGCATCTGGTAATACTTTTTCTGTATGTGCAGAGCTCATCTCTTAGGCTTTCTCTAGCGCTGCTGCTTCAGAGTCCCTCTAATCCCCAATCACCCTTTTGCTTGGGCCAATTCCCAGCCTTGCTCTCCCCTCATTGACTCCAAGCAGGGAGCTTCCGGGGTTGTCACATTCCTCCACATCCAACTCCCTCTCGGGCTGCTCCTCTCTGGGGCCAGAAGTAGGTCTCACAGAGTTGCACGACACAGTCCACAGCCAGCACTCATTCCAGACATGGGTTTGCCAGCCATTTTGCTCACAGTATTCCTTTGATCTTCAGAGGTAGGTATGGGGAGAGGGGTTGGTTTCCCAGGAATTCCCCTGACATGATTACTCTCCCTTTCACAGAACCCCTTGAGCAAAACTGGGTGTCCTCACTACATCATTGTGTGTCATTTGAATGATATTTCACCATGAGGATTTACTTTTGAATGTTAATAAAATAAACACATAACTACAACATACTATTAACACCAATAATTTATACTAGTGGTGGTATGCAGAGGCAATATGTCTCCTATAACTCAATTCAGGGTGTAACTTTTAACTGTTGGTGGTTAGAGGGCATGTCTACACATGATGCTATGTCACCATAGCAACATGCTATGGTGACGTAGCATCCGCAGGCATCTACACATGACCAGCAACTACTTCATCATATCAACATGCTCCCCCGTTATAGCACACCACTATGGTGAAGTAGCTACTAAAAATAAACATATGCCACATGTATGGTGCAGTACGGGCTGTTACTGAGTCATGATTTAACACTTCCAAAAGGAAGTACTAAGTCACAGTACAGTAACAAAGTCACCATAGTGACACATGTAGATGCACCCACAGAGAGTCCTATGCCTATTACCTGAGAAAATACTTCTCTGGTCCCATATTTGCAGTTCAGGGGACACGTCTACACAAGACTGCATGTGCAGTAGAGCAGTTAACTGTGCAGTAAGCCTGCATGTCTACATGTGCACATGCATACTGCACAGTAAACTGCTCTATTTGCAAATAAATTTGCTACCTGCAAATGTAAGTACTAAATTTGCTCATGAGTGGTTATTGCACATTAGTGTACATGTAGATACTGACTGAGATCAAGTTTTCTCACAGTCAGCCTTTCCATTAGAGGGCCAGCCTCAGCCCTGGGGCTGGGAGCATCTCCTGCCCCAAGGCTGGGCTCGCCAGCCCCAGTCCCAGACCCTGAAAAGTCTTCAGGCAGCCCTGAGGCATGTGCAGACAGCCTGTGGCCACACCTGGTCACTGAATACCCCTGCACAGGCTGCAGGGAAGATCAGGCAGCCTGCTTGCACCCTGGAACTGTTCTCTGGAACCACAGTACCACATGACTGCCAGGGCCACCCTGTCCAGCCCTGCAGGGTGCTGCAGGCATCTGCCAGGCCTGCCAGCACCTGGTCCCACGTTCAGCCAGTTCCTGGCCACCAGGGCCAGCTCCATCTGGCCACAGATGACCCCCAGAAGCCTTCTTAGACTGCCTCATTGCACAACTGCTAGTCCCGTGCCATACCCCTGTGCTGGATGCTGCAGGCAGCTGCCCAGGACTGGCAGTACACAGAGGCCCAGAGAACCATCACAAGAGACATGCTGGCATCCTCCCTGAAACCACATACCACCTTCCAGGGCTCCAACTGGTCACTGGATGAGACTGCGGACCTCATGGAGCTGTGGGACAAGGCTGAGATGCTTGCAGGGGATAGGCACTCCAACCCTCATGTTTATGAGAGGCTGTCAGGCTGTATGTGGGATTTCAGGCATGACTGGTCAGCATGCCAGTGCCACATAATGGTATTGTGATCACAATGGATCACCACGACTGACCACAAACACCAGTCAGGGACTGCCCGCAAGTCTAAGACTTTATGCGGCAACTGGATGCCATTCCCACACCCAGGGCAACTGGATGGAGCAACTACATACCATTCTCCTGCCCAGCCAACTTAGCATGATCCGTGGGCACCCGTGCATGCATGACCCCTAATCCGAGGCTGGGCAGCAAATACCCCCCTGGTACAGAGCATCTTATCTCAGAAATGTTGCAAACTCTACCAAACAGCTTCTTTCTCATGGCTCTGCAAGCCCTGAAGCTGTACATGGGGGAGAGGCAGCATTTGGCAGGACGGATGGTGGCTCAGGGTCACTGTCACCCTTGGCCAGGGCCCTGTGGAAGGGCCAAATCCACCAGAGAAGGACCCGTGACAGGACCCTCCTTCTGGACCTGCTGGTGATGGCATTGAAGGAAAGGCTTGTGGATTTATGGGCCCAGAAGTCAGAGGATGTCACCCAGCAGGATGCATGACATGTGGAGGACCTGGCCCAGCAGGACATATCGTGGATGGAGGACCTGGCCCATGAGGAAGTGTACGGCTGAGCAGACTGGGTGTTCAGGGCATGACTGCTGGCCCTGAAAGAGTGGCACTTGAAGGCCCTGGAGCGGCAGGCTTTGCTTATGGCCAGAGCAGTGGAGGCAATGGAGGAATAGCACTGAGTGCTGGACACCATCCTGGCCCCGGTAGTTGCATTCATGCCACCTGCTACCCTGCCTCCAACCACACCCTTCCCCCTGGCAGCCCCACATCACCCAGCAGCAGCCACCCCCCCACCCTCCCCATGGGCCTGGGCAGAGGTCCAGCACTACCTCCATAGGCCAGGAGCCCCTGACCCAGCCCCCATGCTGGGTGCTCTGCCATCCAGTCCCCGACCAGGGCCCAGCCCTACTGTTCTCCCTGGCTCCACTCAGACATAGACTTCATAGATTTCATAGACATTAGGCGCTGGAAGGGACCTCATGAGATCATCGAGTCCAGCCCCCCTGCCATAGGCAGGAAATCTGCTGGGGTCAAATGATCCCAGCAAGATAAACATCCAGGTGCCTTTTGAATAAGTCCAGATTAGGTGCTTGCACCACCTCGGGGGGAGTCTGTTCCAGACCCTGGACATTCAGACTGTAAAGAAGTTTTTCCTGAGCCTGCGCTTTTTCAGGCTAAAGAGCCCCAGGGCTCTCAGCCTGTCATCGTAGGGTCTGCTTCCCTGACCTCTGATCATGCGCGTGGCTCTTCTCTGGACTCTCTCAAGCTTCTCCACATCCTTTTTGATGTGTGGAGCCCAAAACTGGACACAGTACTCCAGCTGCGGCCTCACTAAGGCTGAGTACAGGGGGAGAATGACGTCCCGGGATTTGCTTGAGAAGCATCTATGG
>NW_005842538.1:212585-222610 GCF_000455745.1 Alligator sinensis
AGAAGAACCAGCAGCATACCTACAGGCTGGGGAACTCCCTTCTTGTCAGTGCAGAGGCAGAAAAGGATCTTGGAGTCATTATTGATGCCAAAATGAGCATGGACCGACAGTGTGGGGAAGCCGTCAGGAAGGCCAACCATACCTTGTCATGCATCCACAGATGCATCTCAAGCAGGTCCAAGAAGGTGATCCTCCTCCTCTGTGTGACACTGGTCAGGCCGCAGTTGGAGTACTGCGTCCAGTTCTGGGCACCGCACTTCAGGAGGGATGTGGACAACATGGAGAGGGTCCAGAGGAGGGCCCCCCACATGATCAGGGGGCAGCAGGGCAGGCCCTACGAGGAGAGGCTAAGGGACCTGAACCTGTTCAGCCTCCACAAGAGAAGGCTGAGGGGGGATCTAGTGACCATTTACAAACTAGTCAGGGGGGACCAGTAGGCATTGGGCGAGTCCGTGTTTCCCCGAGCGCTACCAGGAGTGACAAAAAATAACCATCACAAGCTGACAGAGGGTAGATTCAGGCTAGATGTCAGGAGGTGCTACTTCACTCTTAGGGCAGCTAGGATCTGGAACCAACCTCCAAGAGAAGTGGTGCTGGCTTCTACCCTGGGGGTCTTTAAGAGGAGGTTAGATGAACATCTTGCCAGGGTCGTTTGACCCCAGTACCCTTTCCTGCCATGGCAGGGGGTCGGACTTGAGGATCTGCTCAGGTCCCTTCCAACCCTACCAACTATGAAACTTTTCTTGAAATCCAGGGCCAGGACTGTGCATGGAGCCTGCTGGCCCTGACCACCGGCTGCTGGAATGGGAGATGGGCATACTGGGAGATCAGCAGCTTCTGTCAACACTGGGAAAGCCCCCTATCCACCAGGCTCACCTCAGCATGCGCACCCACAGGGGAATGACCAGAGGCCAAGGTGGAGTTCTGTTGTTGTGAAGGGAGGGGAGACAGGCTCTGTTACTGGGGATGGATAAGAGAAAGGGAGGTTTGTTTCTGTGTGGGAAGTAAAGTGTTTTTCAGAGAGTTTTGCAGTGAGCCTGGTGTTGGAGGTGGCTGGTGTACTAGGGCTCCATAGGCAGCTGTCCAGGCAGGCTAGCGTGGGAAGTGCAAGAGGTGGTCGTCAGCCAGTGCCTCGCACACCTGGTACCCTGGACCCCACTGGCAGGTGTGAAGCTTGCCTGGGGCCTCAGTGGTGGTGTGGAGGGGGGTGATGGGGCCAGCACCGTAGTCAGCAGCAGCCCAGGGTACTGGTTGTCACTGCCAGGGGCAAGGGCTAGAACAGCCATGGCTCAGGGAGGCTGAAGCTGTAGTGAGACAGCTGCTGCATGCTGGCCTCGGGCTCTGCACACTGCTCCCAGACAGCTAAGCAGCTGGCCCAGGAGCAGGGAGCAGGGCTGCCTTTTAAAGATGACTGCCAGCCACAGGCAGCTACAGCTGGAGCCTCCAGCTCACCCAGTGGCAGCAGGGGCCCATTGCAGGGCCACAGGAAGTCGAAGCAGTTTGCAGCTAGGAGCAGAAAATCTGCTCCCACTTCTCCTGTACATGAACATTTACTCTTGAGTAGTTTACTTGAGAGTAAACTGCTCCCAGATCAACTGCATATGTAGATGCACCCAGGGGCACTTGGATTCTACTTAGCATATGTAAAAAGAATGACATGGAATATAAAGCAGTGGTGAATCAAAATCAACTTCACAATTACTGACTGGTGCTCAGGCAGCTTTCCAGAGTTTCATAGATTTCATAGACATTAGGGCCAGAAGGGACCTTGAAATTCATCAAGTCCAGCCCCCTGCCCCATGGGCAGGAAGTCAGCTATGGTCAAAGGATCCCAGCAAGATAAGCATCCAAATGTTTCTTGAATGAGTCCAGAGTAGGTGCCTGCACCACTTCTGGAGGGAGTCTATTCCAGGCCTTGGAGACTCAAACAGTAAAGAAGTTTTTCCTTATGTCCAACCTAAAACAGTCTTGGAGGAGTTTATGACCTTTGGTCCTTTGGGGCGCTCTGGTGAACAGAAATTCCCCCAGATCCTGATGCACACCCCTTATGTGCTTATAGACAGCCACCAGGTCATCCCTGAGCCTGTGCTGAGTCCCATGGCTCTCAGCCTCTCTTCATAAGGCCTATTCTCTTGCCCTCTGATCGTGCGTATGGCTGTCCTCTGGACTCTCTCAAGCTTCTCAACATCCTTCTTGAATTGTGGAACCCAGAATTGAATGCAATACTCCAGATGCGGCCTCACCAAGTCTGAGTACAGTGAGAGGATGACATCCTGAGATTTACTTGAGAAGCATCTATGGATGCAAGCCAGAGTTTTGTTTGCTTTACCAGCTGCAACATCAAATTGGTGGCTTATGTCCATCTTGGGGTCAATCAGGCCCCCCAAGTTTCTTTCAGCTGTGGTGCTAGCGAGTGTAGCACTGCCGAGTCTTTAAAGTAGAAAAATCTGAGTGATATTTAGAGGGTTCCTTGCATTTGTAAACAGTTGCATCATTAAGAGATGACTCATGAATTTAAATAGTCTTCTTTCCATTATCTTGTGTTGAGCATTCAGTTTACAAAGAAACAGGCTGTAGTCCATATATGATATTTATGGCCCTTAACATTGTTGCAAATAAGCAGGTAGACTTGACCCATCTTTTGGAGTACTACAGAAAGTGTTGGTATAAAAACTAAATAGTTTCAACTCACTCTCATTGTTAGAATATCAAAAAGGCCTGTATTTCCCCATGAAAACATGAAACATGAACAGAGGAGATAAAAACAGCAGTGGAAGTAAGAAGAAAAATGTCTATGAAACTACTGTGGCTCTATTTTAATATAATAAAAGGTTTTGTCTTTCTGTCTGTGTCTTTCTGTTTGTGTTTCTGTCTGTAATGGTTTTGGGCAACTGTGTATGCACTGCTAGGAGGGCAACAGCAATTAGCTGTGCGACCTGGCCTGCATGTGCCCAAGTTGCTGGAGAAGTTTGTGGCAGTGGTCAACACACTCCAGATGCCCGAGCAGTGGGGCTTCCCCCCTGCCTGAGGGCAAGGTGGGGGATCATGGTGGTGGCACCCCCTCCTCCACCTGGCCCCGCCGCCCCACAGAACAGCTGGTAGGGAGGGGGAAGTGGCAGGCAGGAAGGGAGGGAGGCAGATGCGGGCCGGGGGGGTGGGTGGACCAGGGCCAGATCTGGAGTGGCAGGGAGAGGGGTGGAGCAGGGCCAGGCCCGGAGTGGAGGGGAGGCAGGAGAGTTGAACTGGGCTGGACCCGGAATTTCTGTTCATAAAAGGGCAGTTCATAGTTCTTAGGTTCTCATGGTGTTTGTTTTGAATCCCACTCTGTGAACCAAGTTACTGATTGTTTCATCTGATCATGAAATTATTAGGCATAATTGCTAATAAGAATATATGACTAGAGCTTAACTTCATAGACCAACTATATCAGGCAGCAAGAATGTTATATTTACAGTTTGTCTTTTCATTCACACAGTAAAAATCTTAAAATTGAAAACTAGCAAGTACAAAGGAATAGAACATTAATATCAGTATCAGTGACTGATAACTCTGAAACTCATGTTAAGCTGGGGCCTACTCACAAAAGTTAGAATACAAAATACTGATACTAACTGCATAATGCAAGAGGCTGCAAGTTCATGGCTAAGCCATCTGAAAAGAAATAATGAGGTATCCCTTCCAGCTTATCTTTCTGTTTTCTTGATGATTTCAAGCAGGCTCCTAGTTTTCTAGTATGTAACCATGTGAAATGTCTATCCTTGATTAATTAGAATGGTAAATGTTTCTCTTGCAATTAACTCATGTTATGGACAGGAAGAGTCATTCTCCATATGTGATAGATGTCTCCTCTTGATTTACTTCTGTTTTGGCTAGTGGTTCCCTTGATTTTCCAAGGACATTCCCCAAAACCTTGTTTTGGGTACACCTCCAGGCCAGTCAGAACCCCAGGCCCTCAGCTCTGAGGGTCCCTCACGGTGGGCCCCTGGCCCTTCAAACCTTCCAGTCCTGGCCCCAGCATGGACCAGCCAGGGGCTGTCAAGACAGGTTTGAGTCTATGGCCCCACTCTCTCACTGGGGTCCACCTTCCAGACTCTACAAGGGGGTAGCCCACCCGGTGGTGGGGGCAAAGGGGTTAAGGCACCCAGACCCGCCTTTCACCACGGCAGTAACGGGCCTGGCATTTCCTGGGGGCTCCCATGCCACTGAGACCCCCTCCCCCCCAGTTTCAAGTCACCAAGCCACCCACCCCTAGCAGGGTGCAGTTTTAGTTCCTGCACAGGACCAGGAACCTCCTGACCATCCCCTACAGCTCCTTCCTTACCTCCAGATGATACCAGCAGCCCTGCAGACAGGCAATGTTGTTGCCTGACCTTCCAGCAGCGAAATGCCCTGTTTATATGGGCATCCCTGAATCCAAAATGGCTGACCTAATCAGGTACCTGCCAGCTGCTGTCTTCAGACCCTTAAAGCGGCAGGCACAGACAGTGCCCTGCCACAGGGAGTCTTTCCAAACGTAAAACACTGAGATGGAGAATGTAATTGCTGTTCCCACTTTGCCCCAGCCCACTGGTGTGGGACCCAGTTTATACACTTTTTCCCTTAGCTTATGAATCCTTGCATGGGGCACTTGGATGACAAGAACAGTGTTCATCTACCAGGTGAGCAGATGTTAAATGACTGTCAAGTGCGCCTTTGATTGTATGGTGGAGAGAAATGGGGATGTACCACTAAGCTCTACCTGCTTTGGATGGTTATCTTGGTCTGCATCCTGCACAATGTATGTAAGGCCAAAGGGGAGCCTTTTCAGAGGACTGGTCAGAGAAAGCTGACCAGCTTGGGGGCCAATACATGACATCAGAGGTCAAGCATGTGGAACACAACCATCTAGTGCATTCTTTTAGAGACACCCTAGCAAATTGATTTGACTGTGCAGGGCCTGGGGAGGGTAGCTCTTCCCATGGTGCACCACAGAGGAGACCTGGGTGGAATAGCTTGCCAATGAGCTGCAAAGCTGACAGTCTCAGTGTCATACTTCTGGCGGCAGCAGGTGCGGGAAAAGAGAATAGGACCCACAGTCTTTCCACATTCAGAAGCACCTGATCATAGGAGCTTAACACCTCAGGAGTTAGAAGCAAATGTGAAGAGGTTTTCAAAACCAAAAAAGATGCACTAAGGAGGACAGCACTTTATCTTAACCTTGAAAAAATTTTAAGAAATGGTGCTTGTTTACTTATTGTTGTTTCAGGGTCAACACCTGCTCCAAGCAGAGTTCCCACGGCAATAGGCACAAAAGATAACCAAAATGGAGTTTCATTAGGACTAGGATACCAATCTGATGAGACAAGGATTCTCACAGGAAAGGTACGTGACTGTGTTCCAAGGTAAGAAAATGTGGCCATGACATGTAGTTTTAAAATTAGTTCTTAATCTATTGCCTTTGTACATTTAAGCACAATAGTAAGAAAGAATATATATATTAAGCCTATGAAATGGACAGATACTACAGTGCTGGGATAGAACTTCACACATTAATGAATAGTATTTCTGGCACTAAAGAGATGAAAACCTGCCCCTACCTACCCCCTGCTTAAAACCCACAACAACTCAGACTAAATTACCTAGGAAAAGAATTAGTATTTCAATTGGCTAGGGCTCTCTGATTTTATCAGAAACAATTTTTTTTCCTAGTAACTTTTTTCAATTTTTGAACTAGAGAGGAAAGAGATGAGAGGTACACTATGGGTGTGTCTACACAAGGTGCTTCTGCACAGTAGCTCATTACTACTGCTCAGTAGCATCTGAAAAAACCCTTGCGGGAATGGTACTATGCAGTAACACTAGTCATTTAGCAGTCATTTAGTATTTGGTTATGCAAGTACTAAATGACTGTGCAGTAACAACTGTGCAATCCGCCACTTGTGTAGATGCAGCCTATGATGCATAAGGCAATTTAAAGATAAAGATCTAAAAAGTCAAGTTGAGGGGATGGGGAAAAAAAAGAAAGCAAAAGAAACAACAACAACAAGCACAAACACAACAAATCAGGGGAAAAGTCACAAATTTGAGTATATAGATGCCAGCAGAAGGAGGGAGAGAAGAAAAAAATATGCAGCAAAGACCGGAGTTAATTTACAGAAGTGGCAATGAATGAATCAAAGTTAATAATGTTAATACATTTATCAAAATTAGGAAAAGCAATACATTTTTGCAACAAAGACAGTGATGGCATGAATAATAGACTGACAAATGTCAAAAGCCAGCAGTTATTAAAATACAGTAGTGGCAACAAATGAAGTATCCACATAGAAAAAAATTGGCAGCCTTACATAACAAAAGAGGGTACAGCGAAAGAATTGTAATAGTGAACAAAACATCAGATAAAAATGACAGGGTAAAATGCAGAAGAGTAGATGAAAGCTAGCTAACAAAGTTCAAGCTATGACAGTCCCTGGAGGCAAAGAAAGAATACCCAACCACTAGTGAGCAGTTGCAAGAGGCTTTTTCAAGTACTGGGTGGGGAGGGCAGGGAGACATGAAAAATTTGTCCTTTGATTGTTGAGTCATCTATTTTATGTTCAAGAAACACAGTATTAGCAATTTTTGCACACCACAAATTTGGGTTAACACTTGGATTTTTAAACTGTTGCACGATAGGCAAGTTATCTGTACTGTCTCTCTGTATCAGTATCCCTTTCTTCCTGGTGCCCACTATGCAAGATCCAGCCAAAAGAAGAACTGTAACTAACATCAAACAGAAAGATTTTTTTTTAAATAGATTTATCTTCTACCCCAACCCGCTAAGTATTTTTTCACTTTTTTTCCAGTCTTTTCCGTTTTTAAATCTGAAATACCCTGAGCTAGCTTTCCAATGGCAAAATTATTTGCTATGCCAGGAGTCAACAACCAGTGGCCCATGGGCTGGATCTGGTTGGTGGTTGGGGAGGGTGGGGAATCTGCCTGATGTTGGCAGATGTGGGGAGAAGAGAGGATGAAAAATCAGGAGAATGGAAGTGGTGGCAACTGGGTCACAAGCAGCAGCCCACCTTAGGCCTGATCTCTGTTAATTAGGCCTGCCATGGTGAAATGGTTGATGACTTCTCCCACTCATCTGCATCTTGGGACAGTTGTGGATCTACAAAGCTCCATTATAGTTGCTGGTGCTCCACTGATTTACATCTACTGAGAAACGCTCAATAATCCCATCTCCATGAGGAATTGCATTGTTTCACCAGGCTTAAAGTGAGGCAAGATGAAACTCAGCATAAAAATGAGACCTAAAGCATATATATTCCCTGAAGGAAAGCTAAAAATCTTCCTGAAAGATTCCCCCCTCTACAGATCCGTACAAGCTGTGCAGAGTTTGATGTGTATGAATAACAAAACAAACAACTCCCAGCTTTCTCTTGCATGTCTTTAAAGAGGAAAACAGATTTGTATGTGAGGCATTTCAGGCAAGATTTTCTAAGCACCTGAGTTGGAGCAAAAAATCCTATTAGGATTCTAAAAGGACTTCCTTCACTTAAAATTTAAATTCATTAAAATATAGCAACATATTTAGCTTCCATTTTTCTCCAGCTCTTCATTTTTTAGATAGAATAACTATAGTAGGTTTGCAACAAACACATCAGGTAGAATTTTCAACGTCCTCAAATGAGTTAGGATTACACGTACTATAGAAATCAGTGGAATTTACATTAGAAACAGCTGCTGCATAAATAGAGACAACAAATAAAAGGCATGAAATCAATCAAATATTTGTAAGTTAGAGATCTGATGGGGAGGTTTCTTTTTTAAGCTATCATTTCCTCAGGTTTTGAAAACCATACATTTCAAATCAAATGTTTTAAATGTCAAAAACTGTTTCAAAATTATTTTTAAGCTGAGAAATCCACTTCAATAAAACCTTCAGTTGAAAGCAAAATCTTTTCCATAGGAAAATTCTGATTGCTATGAAAACTTTCCCTCCAACCAGTTAGAAGAGCACAATTTTCATACCACAAGAGAAAGATAAGCAAATGGAAAGAGTTTGGACCCCTACCTCCCAAATGAGAGAGTTTAATAACCAAAAGGCATAATAAAAAGCTATCTGGTATTGGGAGTGGGGGATAAAAATCAAGTCACCAGTAAAAGTAGAACAAAACCACTGTATACTATGGAATATTATTGTTAATGTAGACATGAAGCCGAATGGGTGGCACTAAACACATTATGAGGGCATTCCAGAACACATGCAAGATTTTGCTATCAGAGGAAATTTAACTGACCTGAAAAGGTTAAACTCGGCCTCCCAAACCAGTTATAATAAAATACTAACAATTCTTAAAGCTTCATGCAATAGTAGCCTAAGCTCATGTCTATCTTTTAAGGATGCAGTTGAAATCACATTAAAACCTCATCACAATGGACACAGAAGAGAATGTTCCCAGTCACTCTGAGAGATGCTGCATTGATTACATTGTTTTTGATGCTCAACCCAAGATACTGAGACACACAATACAAAGACATTTGCACTACAATGAGTTTATTGGTATGTAAACCAGCAATAGTTATTGCTCTCTCTGATTTTTAAAAAATTACATTGAGTTTTATTGTGCACCGCAAAGTGAAATATGTCAACATTTCAAATACTAAATTAAGTTAAGAATTGAGATGAAGTCAAAATGTATCATCTGTCACAGACCTAAAAAGACAGCCACTGATGTTGCATCAAGAAGCAGAAGGATAGTATGGACAACGTGATCCAGCAGTGTCATACTCCCTTGATGCCCATGCAGGTTAATATACCTCTGAAAAACCCAGTTGTGATAGATGTGAGGATTCTTGATAGGGAAAACTGATTTCAAAATATAGTGACACATTGAAACAACACACAGACAAAACAGTTGCAGCCTACACCCACACCATTGCAAGACTAGTGATGTTTTCTGGTAAATTTAATTCCCAAACAAATACATAATGGAGAAAACATCTTTTGAAAGTGCTGCAAGACTTTTCTCTTTGGGTAGGAAGTTAGCAACCAAAGCTAAGCCAAGACATTGTTCAGAGGAATTTTACTTTATTTTGTTATTTTGTTTACCCTAAGTACCCTTTTAAATTGTTCTTTTTCTCTTACTATAAGCTGCCCTAAATCTTTATTGGGAAGGGCAGCATATACATCACATATAATAAAATAAACAAACATCATATGGGTCTTCCTAATACACAGTGGCTAGGTATAGATGTTCAGGGAGGTTAGAAGGGGTTGATCTAATTAAAAAGGCCACCATATCAAACTTAGTTTGCCCAGGTGTGTGTACCTTACATTTAGATTCCTAGTTAAGTCAATCTAAGTGTGAACTGTTCAGAACAGACATTCAGGAAGGTTAGATCTGTCTGAAAATGGCTGATCCAATCTAAGTTAACTGTACCTCAGAGGTAGTCTACCTTAGATTGAGTCCACCAAAACAGATCTAACTGAACTTCTGTATAGTTCCCGGCACAACCCCAAGGCTGGGAAAGCCCAGCTGCTGGCCCTGGCCCCAGCTGCAGCCCCGGAGCTACACTTTTCCTACCCCTCCCTGGCATGGAGTTATCTTTAGCACCCTGACCCTTCACCCCATCCCCAAATGGACATCTCTCCACACCCTTGGACCAGCCAGCTCCTCCTTCCCAAACCCACCAAACCCCTGATCCTGCAAGCTGCCCCAGTTTTACCAGTGTTCACCAGTTCCAGGAGCCAAGGAAATAAGTCAGGGTGGGAAAGAGGGGTGGGTTGGTTCATGTGGGAAGGGGTAGTTGTTCATCTGGGGGTGGGGGAGGCTCAGGGGACTCCCTGGTTGGGAGGGAGGGGAGCCCCCCTGATCCTGCCAACCCCTGCCATGGAGTCACCCCACCTGATCTGCTCAATTCTCCTCCTACCTGAAGTTACTTCAGTTAGGCTCCCAGGATCAGTGAACCCCCTCGGGGTAGTTTGCAGCATCAGGGGCAGTTTGGCAGCATCGGGAGAATGGCGCTGAAATGGTTCTTGGAGATTTAGCAGGGATGGA
>NW_005842538.1:222641-227450 GCF_000455745.1 Alligator sinensis
GCTTCTGATCCCACCAACCCCCACCTCCCCTCCGCATGATCTCCTCAAGCCCCGCCCCCATTGGACCCTGCTGGTGCCTCATGTCCTGTCAAACCCTCTCAGACTGAAGCAACCCCCACCCCATGGACCCTACTAGTCCCTCCAACCACCCGCAGACCCCCTGTTAGCTCCTACCCCACCCCCCAATTCTGCAAAATACCCCTGGACACCACCAACTTCCCCATGGACTTGTCCCCCAATGCCATTAGATCAGGTGACCATTTCCAGCTTGATCTAACCTCCTTTTAATGTCCCCAAATCTCTTTATGTACCCACTGTGGGCAACTGGTAAAAACCAGTCTGAGTTAAAAGGAAGACCTAACATCAGTGAGAAATACATTAATTTGGTTCAAGCTTCAGTTCAAGAGGTTTTTTTTCTTTGGGGTGGGGTGGGGAAGAAAGAGAAAGGGGAGGATGGGTGGAAGAAAACCACACAAATACACATACTGGTGATTTGTTGATCATCTCCTATAACCAGCAATTGTAGTAGAATCTGATAATTTTCTCCCTCCTTCATATCACTAAATCCCATTAGATTCTATATAGGCGATTTTGAGCACATGAAGCCAACTGGCAGGCAAGAAGTAGTAGATTATGCACTTGTATGTGGGGGAATAGATAAAACTTGACTGGGATCACATAGTTGGAAAGGGTCCTGCTTTGAGCAGGGGTTGGACTAGATGACCTCCTGAGGTCCCTTCCAGCCCTAATTATCTTTGATTCTATGGGTACAATTGTGCAACTCTGCATGTCCACCTTTAAAAGTCTTATCCATCAGGAAATCATGATTTTCTTCATATGCATGAGTCATTTAAAGTCCTAGGCCTGCACATAGCTTTGCCAGAATTGATCAGTGCCTGTACTCAAATGAAAAAAGGTTATTTGTCCAGAAATTTGTAAGATAATTCAAAAACCAGCATAGAATCCCTCAAGAGGAAAATTAGAGCACCATTATCGTATGATCATCTCCAAAGCTGGGTATTTTCCTAGTAATTTTCTATCTGCACTGTCTTCTCAGGAGGGAATGGAGAAGAGTATAAGCTGGAAAAGGGTTAGTCAACAGGAACAAAAGGGACGCAAGGCAAAATGGTGGAATTATTTTATT
Source organism: Alligator sinensis (assembly GCF_000455745.1). Taxonomy (NCBI): domain Eukaryota; kingdom Metazoa; phylum Chordata; order Crocodylia; family Alligatoridae; genus Alligator; species Alligator sinensis. The sequence continues at coordinate 223,786 of NW_005842538.1, forward strand.
AGGAAGCTCCCCTTCTCATTCTTTATCTGTTGCTGTGATGAGATCCAAGATGTTATCAGCTATAGCACCAAAACAAAGCTGGGAAGAAAGCAGGAGTAACATGCAAAAGAAGAGTATCCAGAAGGCCTTTAAAAAAAAAAATCTTTGTTCTGAATAAACTGCACTTGGGCACATCTTGACTACCCACCACTGTAGCAGTTTCCAAAAGGGAAGCCTTCATAACTTTAAGATAAATACAGTATTCTGCAGGCAGTAAATCATTTGGACATTAAACTCTTACACATATATATGACAAACTTGGAAAATTTAGGTTACAGCTTTTGGCTTCAAGAGGGAAAAAAAAACATGCTTTGGATATTGTGTTAGCGATTAGGTGACTGTTGTGAAGGATTCTATTCTTTCTAAACAACAACTAAAACAAGATGTTGACTTTGTAGGCCAGACACAATAAGAGCGTATATCAGCATAGCACCATTGATTTTGTACAGCTACTAAATGCAGATGGAATTTGATCAAAGTATGTTTTTCTACACATCTGACCCTCTTTCATTTATAAATGAATTTCAAAGAGTCTCAAAAATGAGTGTAAACAGCAGTTTATCCATTTAATTCTTCCTTGGCTTTGATTTTACTTGTATGAAAGGAAAACTGAGCCAATGTGATATTACACCTAAATAAAATACTTGAGTTTGTATGAAATCAATGGTTCTATGACCTACTAGTGCTTGCAGTATGATTTGAGATGCTTCTTCTTTATGAATACTTGAACCAGTTCCATTAGGACTTTTTTTTTCTTTTTAAAGATAAACATAGTTCTCTTACAGTCAATATATTTTCTGGGGTGAGGAAGGGGTGGTAAAGGGATTAGATTTTCCCTCCCTTGGTAAAATAAAGAGGGACATTCTTTTTTCCCCACATATACAGTCAGAGTAAGTCAGTATTTTCTAAATTGTTCTGTTTTTGTTTTTTCCTGGTCAGGTTGTTCCTTTTTTCATAGTTTGCAGTTCCACTTTGGCATGCTACACTATACTCTCCTGCAGTTTAGACTGATATAACTAACTGTCACTTGGAAACACTTTTTTTTTTTTTTTTTTACTGATATTTGTATACTATATCAGTCTCTAGTGTGGACATACTCTTACTTTAGGAGTTCATAAGCATGCCATTCTATTGACATTTTTGGTGGAATATCATATTTCAAAATCCTGCCTAGCATATTACATGCTTTCCTTTCTAAAACAGAAAAGCTTGAGTTTTCTCCCAAACACCAAATCCACTTTGAAGTACACTCAAAAGATTAAGTGCTACACATTTACATAGTGATAGTACAATTATATTACATTACAAGTCAATGCTTGATACTGTAAAGTCTCATATGCTTTCATTAAAGGTTACACAATAATGGCTATTAGGGTAAACAGATTAAAAAGTATTATGATGATGCAGAGTTAGTAATGGCTAACCTTTATTAAAATATTTCTACCAGATGACAAGCATCCTCTAGAAGACTGAACCTATTTCAAGTCTGGTTTCTAGTCAAAAACGACTTAAGGCATTTTACTACTTGCAAATAGTAATTGCTTGAGCTTGTTTAACACTCTAATAGGCACTTTCAAAGCCATATGGAAGTAATAATGGAAATTTTTCATAGGTACCATCATAAGTAGGCAGTTTTTAGTCTTTTAAGTGGTTTCCCATCATTGTAGAAGGTGTTCATAAAAACAAGGATCCCAAACATGTTATTACATCATGATCCCTGTACAAGTTTGAATTGTGGTACTTTCCCCTCTACCCTTCATCAATTCCATTTCTGTAAGACTACAGGTAGGAGGTTATCATTTGTGAAAGAAGGAAAGTTATACTCATTTAATAAGTCTATTACCCTCATTTTCCCTTCTAGAGCAAAAAGGTCCATTCTTCAAGGTCAGTGTTGTGGAATTTTCTGGGCTTGTAGATTTAAAAATGGTTTAAAGTTTGACTTACTGAGCTTTTCTAGAACAGCTCTTTCATCACTGATAGATGAGAGTATGTTATTAGACTGACAATCTCCAATATGAAGATTGCATAAAAAATCTGGCAAAAATCATGATTATTTCTTGTCAGCTTTCCTGCCTTCTACAATAATCACAATTAGGATAAACAGTGAAGAAAACCTTTGTTCATTGTAGGTAATTCATAGGAAAACTAGCATTTGGTGAGTTGAGATTATAGCAATTATGGAATAAAAAACCCCATCATCTGTAGCAACTATGTTGAAGGACATTGCTTTGATCAATTTAAAGCCAGAGGAATGTGTTTATATCTGAAATCCAAAGTGGCTTGATGGTATATAGTGTACATCCGTCTACACTCTGTTAAAAAAATATTTTTATTAATCCCAAATTTTCTGTGCATAGTTATAAGGAAAGTTGTTAGCTCTCTTTCTAAAGTAGTTTGCCCACTATCCTAACCACACACATACTGCAGAATTTAACACAAGACATCACTGTATTGCAGGCCATTAAGCATCCACTTATCACTGTGTCTAGGTCAACAATTCACATTTGGACAAATCATATCTTTCTGAAATTTATCCAGACTTGAGGACATCAGGAGATAGAGAATTGCCCTTTGGTGGTTTGTTCCAGTTGTTATTCACCCTCATTGTTAAAAAAAAAAAAAAAAAAAAAAGGCTTTTATTTCTACCTTGAATTTGTCAGGCTTCAGCTCCTAACCATTAATTTTTCCTCTGCCTTTGTATAATGAAGCTATATTAAACAGCTTTTTAGTATGCCATATATTCTTCTGGTAAAAAAAAAATACACACCATGATAAAGTCACCTCAATCTTCTTCTCCTAGAAGCAAAAGCTCATTACAATGAGAGAATTAAAGCATTTTCTCCAGCCTTCAAGCCTTTTCTGGCTGTTTTTCAACCCTTCTCCAATTATTCCACATCCTTTTAGAAAACTGACAGCAAAAATGCACGCTGTATTCCAGTCTCACCAGTGATGTTTTGTTCTTTCCTCTCTCTGGAAATGTCATCTCCCCACTTACCTGTTTTTACATCCAAAACATCATATTAGCATTTCTGCCACTGCACTGCATTGGCTGCATCATGTTCTTACTATCTGACCCTGAAATGCTTTATCATTGAGCCATTGTTATTGTCTGTTATATGTATTCTAAGTGCATGTACCTCAATGTTTGCCCATAGTGGGCAAGTCCAGATGAGTGCACACATGCAGTATGCGGTGCCACAGATCCATTGGCAGCGCCACACACTGCGTGCTCCTCACATGCAAGAGTTCTCCACACTGCTAATTTGCAGCACAGCAGGGGAATGGGGATTTGACACCAGGAGATCCCAGTGCCAAAACAACCTGTGCCTAAAAATATCAGGGCAGTGCACATAGTGGTAGCGTGAGCTGCCTGGAACTGGAGCCTGGCTGGCCAGAACCACACTTCAGTTGTTGCCTGCCAGGTTACCTGCTGCTGGATCGCCACAGCTGCAGTCACAGAGGCTTTCAGGACCTCAGGTAAAGCTGCTGGTGCCAGCCTCCCCTACTATCTCATCCGGGTCAATGTGCCATGTGCCAGAGTACAAATGCACAGGCGTTACTTGGGCACAAGTAACAGTGGCACATATTGGGCCACTGCTGTTTAATCCAGGGGAATGCACATTCCT
>NW_005842538.1:227481-229662 GCF_000455745.1 Alligator sinensis
ATTCCTGCTCATGGGGACATGCCCAGTGAGTTGCTTGCCCCCCCAAACTCCCTTTTCAGAGTCACTAAGCATGTCTACATGTTCACTTTAATTTTCATTAGCCTCTTTTAATGTGCATTAAAGTGGTACTTTAATGCACATTAAAAGAGGTTAGCACATTAAAGTGTCACTAAAAATAAATGTGCTATTTAGTTAATACACAATAGCACAGGCTAATGTGCATTAAGCATCACTTAAGAATGTTAGTGCCTATACACGAATAGGGAGGCTGCTTTGACATGCTGTAATTCCAGCACATTGGAGCAGACTCGATTAATCAAACCTGCTGGAGCATGGCAATTCCCACACTCCAGCAGACTACTGCATTTCATATCAGCGTCCCCATGCTTCAAAATGGTGGTGGGGGTGCTTTATTAGTGAGCTTTAAATAAAGTGCCCCCACCACCACTTTGAAGCATGGGGCCCTAACACATGAGACAATCCAAGCACTTTAATTAAAAAGTGGCTCTCGGAGCTACTCTAATTAAAGCCCCCCCCCCCACACACACACACACACTCCTAAGCATGTCTATAAATGTCCCGTACTCTTTAGTTAATATGAATTAGACAGGATAATGTGCATTTTCCTAGTACCTCATAATAGGGGCACTATAACACATGCTCTGGGGGTCAGGTGGTGGGGTGGGGAGTGCTTTAATTAGAGTAGCTCCAAAAGCCACTCTAATTAAAGCACCACTGCATCTCATGTATTAGCATCCCCATACTCAATAATGGTGGTGAGGGAGTTAAAATAAAGATCATTCAATGAACTCAAGTTCAAGCACCCACATCACCATTTACTGAAAGAAAATGTTTATGCAAACAGTAAATTCTAAGCAGTTATAAGACAGTGGATGCATCTACATTTTCAATTAATGCAAAGAAATAAACTTCAGCACAGTTTGCACTAGAGTCAACTGCTCCCAGGCACAGCATCTGTGTGCGCGCTTGGGACAGCAGCACTTTGAGCTGGGGTGGAGCAGCCCCAGGCTGGCAGGGGTATAGGGTGTCAGCCCAAAGCTCCAGGTGCCAGTTGAGGGGCTGGCTGGGATACGAAGGTGCTAAAGTGCAGGGCTAGGTGGCAGGGAGTCCCCAAACATTAGCACCCTCATGCCCCAGCCAGCCCCTGTCACTATCTACACATGCTTTTCAGCACAGGTAAGTACTCCACTGTAAGATAGTGACAGTACTATCATATGGAGGAATTAATTGCTGCACCTTTATACCAGAGCATGTGTAAATGGTGATCCTTTACTGCAGAGCTAATTAGTCAACTCTGAAGTAAAGTGCACATGTAGATGCACCCAGTATTAACAAAAATTTAATCAAGTTTTGAAAGGTTAACAGGTTTTCATATTGGAAAGCTGACACAAGATTTCCCCACAGACCACTCAAATAGCACAAATATATTTTATGATCTATATACCAAATCATACTAATCAAGTTTAGAGTTTGTACCAAATGCTCAGAATGAGCCACAGGTCATTCTTTCATGAGCAAAGTCATCCATAGAAAAATTATGCTAAATAATTGTGACCAAGTAATGATTGCAAGTTGTCATACTTTTGAGAGAGTTTGCAAACAACTATAAATTGGTTAATAACTTATTCACCTAGCTCTATTCATAATGCCCTTGTGAGAAAATTGGAGGATTGTGGGCTTAGCTATGAGACAGTCAGGTGGGTGGGAAACTGACTGGGGGATAGGACCCAGAGAGTCCTAATGAACAGATCTGTATTGTCCTGGTGAGAAGTGTCCAGCGGTGTCCCACAGGCATCAGTGCTTGGTCCAGTGCATTTCAACATCTTTAACCAATGATTTGGATGTGGGGGGGTGGGGGGGTGAAGAGCTCAATGGCCAAGTTCACAAAACAAGTTGGGCGGATTGGAACCTGATGAAGTTCAGCATTGAGAAATGTAAAGTGTTCGATCTGGGGGACAAACAACCCCCTGCACAACTACAGGCATGGTGGTGGCAAACTGACCAGCACCACAAATGAAAGGAACCAGGGGGTAATAATGGACCACAATATGAGCATGAGCCAGCAGCATAATGCTGTTGAGTATGAGCCTGCGCAATCTAGCGCAAGGGATCAGGAAGCAGCCCAGCTGGCCTGCCTTGCTGTCCCTGGCATGATCTAAA
>NW_005842538.1:229672-233451 GCF_000455745.1 Alligator sinensis
TCTGTTTCAATGGAACAGAACAGAACAGCTGTTTCGACTCTAAATGAAATTTGATACGAAATACTGTCCGTTGAACCACTGAAACTCAAGGCGAAAGGGAACGGTGCTGTTTTGCACAGCCCTCGTCACAAACTCCTTGAAGACCATTTCAGACTCAACATTAGGAAAAACCTTCTTCACAGCTAGTGTGTCCAGACTGTAGAATAAGCTCCCTCCAGAGGTGGTGCAATCACCTACTCTGGAAATCTTCAAGAGGAGACTGGACAGTCACCTTGCTGGGATCACCTCACCCCAGTTGTCTTTCCTGCTTGATGCAGGGAGTTGGACCCTGTGATCTTCCGAGGTCCCTTCCAGCCTTACAATCTATGAATAACAATTTTAACAGGATCTGAAATATTAAAGTAAATTAGCTAAACAGCATAACCTTAACTTGAGTCCTTTTACCTCCAGTTCAGGTTAATTGTGTTGTTTATGGGTGTCTCATTGAAGTTTTTTTTAAGTGAACAAAGTCATACAGACAGCAGTCATAATCATCCTATATTTATGTGTTGCCTCTTATTGCAGTGGATCCTAGTATCCTTTGTAGACTAGTGACTGTGGTCTGTGGCTGTCCTGTAGGCACAACTTCCTGTGAAACCAGGAAAAGAAACAGGCAAACAACTGAAGGCCCAAACTCACATGCCCACCATATACAGATTGCCCCTTAGTGAAATACATCTACCTATCAAAAGGAACATGGCATGTCTAGGGATGACATATCTAACAGCTTTTGGCAGGCAGCAAAAACTATATAATCCATCTTTGAAAATTCAGGGGGAGTTTAGCCAGGCAGAACACAATTTTTTCTGGTCTTGAAATTTGACCAAAACAGTCAACTCCATTTACTCCCGTGGAAATTGTTGTAATGGTCAGGACCTTCCTTGCTTTTGGCTGCTAGTGTTTCATGTCAAAAGTCCCATTCTGTCCTTGGATACAGAGGCAAACCATTCATTGGCATTAATATCCTTGTATATTACATACTGTTGTGTAACTGCTGTGCAATAGCCCAATCCCAGATTCTGGTAGGGGATGTGTAAGCCTTCTGTATCCCATCCAACCTCAAAATGCAAACTAGAGAGTTAATTAATGTTGGTAAGAAACAGAATGCAACATATGTTTATTATATTCTGCAAAACAATGTTTACACTTTCTAAAGGGCTCCTGTAGTACAGTAGTACTGTCATGCAAGCCCAAAGGAAAGTTTAAAACCAGTAAAGCTTGTGGGTTTAATGAAGTGAAGCCTGCCAGCTTTGGAAGGCAAAAGTCATCCAGCTGGTAATCTCCCAGGCATCTGGTGAAGCACTAGTTATTTTGTTTAAAGATAGCATGCCATCTCTTTAGGGAGATAGAACTTAGTAGTGACCGTACCAGAGAGAAGATTGCAGGAAGCCTGGAAAAAAAAAAAAAGAGAGAGAAAAAAATATTTTCTGTATTTTAGTGAACCCATCTGTTATATAATATCTGATGGCCACCAGGTTTATTATAATGAAGAAATAACAAAACATTCACAGAAAAATGCTATTAGAAGAAACAAAACAAATTCAATAGTCTGGGAGTATATTGGAAGAAGATGATATAGAAACTTTAGCATCAATCAGAGATTCTTCTGATTCGGACTGAGGCCTTCCTAACAGGCATAGGAATGGGAAATTATCTGTAAATGCTGCTATTGAAACTGTCTACAACCCTTGGAACAATGTGGCCAATGCTGGAAGCAATCTGCAAGCAGTGTGTCTAACCCTCTTGCAGTCTAGTTAATGCATACACTCAACTGCAAAGCAAGCACCATAAGCAAAAAATTTCCATGCCCCCTGTCAGCAACCACTATCAGATTTCAGGGCACGATAGAGATAGTGTATATTTCTCTACTGAAAGAAGGAAGAACACAGCCAGCCAGCATTAGTACATCCATACACATCTTTCTGGATCTCTGATGCCAGGGATCACCAGACACATCTGGCCTGCCTCCAAGAAGTTCCAAAGTTAACAGACATGCTATAAAATAGCTATAATCCTCATGATTAAGCCAAACTGATGATATAAAAGGTGTTCCTCCACCTCAAAAGCTCCCCAGAGGTTCAACCCTTTCTTCCATATTTGACATTTATCTATACATGGCTAAACAGGTAGGCAAACATCCAACTCCTAGCTTCTACAGTCAGTCATTATCCTTAATGAAGAGCATCTGACATGAACTGAACCCACGGACTCAGAGAAGCTGGTAAGAAGAAATCACTCCACAGAGTATTCTTCTTATCTAACAGCCTTGATTACTGTTAATGCTTGACCATAGATCTTTAAGTTAGCCTGCAGACACAACAGTCCTTTAGGATGAAAGAAGGACATGCATATGCTTTCATCTGCAAAAAGAAATATTGCACTTTAGCATTGTTCCTTGCCCCGTGTCTGAGAGCTGGAACATGCACGTATTCCAGCCCCATAGCTGGAGAGCTTTATGGGGGAAACTTAGGCACGTGCATTCATTTCTTCCACTGAATTCCACTTGGTAAGAGGATGGTATTACAGGAGAAAAATTATCCCTTCCATGCATGCATACATCTATAAATACAAATGCAAATAGAAATAAGAGGCATACTGCCAGTTTAAAAATCCAGAAGCAAAAATCTCCCAACATATGAAGTTTTCAGTTCAGTCAACCAGTTATGGTAGTAAAGATGACTCATGAGTTTCAAGGTTCGCTGCTTTGTTTAGCTGAAGCTTATTCTTCGTTCTTCTAGCATTTTTATTATAAAAATAAAATAACATTGAAAGGAACACAGGATCAGGTCCTCTCTCAAGATTTCTATTCTATCTTGTACTGGATGGTTAAAACACAAGTTAGTATAACATAGCTTCTCTTTCACTATTTCCTTAACATATCAAACCCTTTAGGTTTGGTTTGACATGGCCAGTGAGAGAAGAAGCATTTTGGCTTACCATACTGCGCATAAAAGAAGTAAACCCTACCAGTTTTAGACACATTTCAATATTTTAAATCTGTGTAGCAGGGTGGGGTCCTTAGGGGTGGCCGTATTACCCCTAGGCTCCTTAACCATGCCAGTCTTGCCCTCCAGGCACTCTCTATCTCATCTGCCATGTCTTGTTGGTATAATTAGTATAGGGAGGCTGTCCTCGATCTTTAGGTTTGGACATGGTCTGGCTAGATCCTATTAAACCCTGTTGTTCACAGACCCCTTGGTGTCCCACTTCACAGTGGATGGTTCCTGCATCTCTCAGCCTTATGGGTTATATGTGTAGCTCCAACCGCCCCTTTATCATGCTCCAAGCCTCACAGATGGCACCGGTGTTGTCTTGTCTAGGCCTTGTTGTGATGTGGCCCCCTTGTCTCTGCACCTCACTGGCGCCTGGGCTCTCTGCAGCCCTTGTCTTTGCACCTCATTGGTGCTGGGGGTCCCCACACTGTAGTGGGTGCCCCCAGTGAGGCCTCCTCCTTCCCCAAATAGCCTCACCCAAATCACTGGTGTTATCAGACAGCAAACAAACAACAGCAATCAAACATGAGCCTCTAGGCTGTAACGTAACACAAAGTTCAAGGCATGCTCTGCCCCTTTAAAAGAGTAAAACTTATTCTCTGATACAAGGTGTCTAGTAGGCAAGGGTACCTTATGGGCTTCTGGTGCCCCATAAGCCCTAAGGGTAGCGTAGTCGATGGCTATAACATCTCTGAGCCCGCCCGCCCGCCCCCCCTTGAGGCTCCCTCCCCCTTTGCTGGTGGGGGG
>NW_005842538.1:233482-241549 GCF_000455745.1 Alligator sinensis
TCCCCTTTGGCTGCTGGTAGGAAACTGACCTGCCTGGTCCAGCCCTGGGGTTTATATGGGCCCAAGGCCCTGCATCTTCCTGCCAGCTGACCAGGTACAGGTGTAGCCAATTCCCTCATTAGCCAGTTGTCATGGCAACCTGAACCTGGGCTCTTATCTGGTTCTTTGTGTTCCCTCCCTGGGCAATCTCTGCTCTAAGAGGAGCAGGCACCTTAGTGCCCTGCGACACTGATCAAATATAATAATTTTCTTCTGAATTGTACTTTCACTCTCTACATATGCAAAGTGATTTTGAACTTAAATGAAAAAGGTGTTTTCTTCTTTAGACCTCTGTGGCTTTCTCCAACATGAAAATATCCTACTGTTTTAAATTACATTCATCAGCGTTATTCTTTCTCCTTCAAATTCAGACTTTTCTTTCCAAATAATTTTTTTTTTAAAGATTATACATTTCAATACTGTGAAGGCAGATCTCATAGAGACAAACATCTTTCAAGCAATTTGGAGTATTACTGCTGCTTTGTTCTGGAGGCAGAACACAATGTAATATGGAAGCCAATGCTGCTTTAACTTCAATTTCTAACACTGTGTATCAGTAGAGGGGTTTAATATGAACATTCAAGAGAAAATAAGTCTTAAACAAATTTAACCAAGTGGATGACACTTTCTCTGTACAAGGAAAGCATTTATATTATTTTTTAAATCCCAATTCAAAATGATATTTCTCCTTTAATTTATATGCATATAACACTTGCTTTCCATTGTATGTGTTAACTCAGATTTACCATAAACATCAGGGGTCACAGCAGAAGTATCCACATTGTGATCTCTGTCAGGTAATACCTGGTAATACCTGAAGATTCTGCTAACACTCCAAACCATGATTTTAACCTAAAAAAATGATCACTTATAATCAATCATAATACCTTGAGACTGAAGTAGACACAAACCATCTTTAAGAACAGCATTGGCAGTACTGTCTGCAAACCTTGAAGTTTTCAACAACAAAAAAAGAATGGATTTCAAATCTATATAAGAAAGTTCAGTGCAATGTCTTGTGCCTACAAGAGATGTGCTTAGGGCCTCATAATAACTGTCCTTTAATGATTATGGTAATTGAAAGAACACACAAGTAATTTTGGAATTGCCATATTTGTTAAAACTGGAATGGTCATATGCTCTACAGCAGTGGTCTCCTACCTTTTTAAGTAGGAGATCACCTTTGGCATTTAAAGGCAACTCAAGATCTACTGTGTGCTGCTGCCACCCTCCCTCCCCTGGTCCAGCATGTAAGTCTGTGGGAAGGGAATGGGGGGGCCGATAGAGGCAGGGGGAGAAAAAATGATTTAGGGGTGCACCTCCCCAGCAGGTAAATCTCACCTGGCTGGGGCCCCACTCAACTTACACTTGCTCCTGCCTCTGCGGCACTGTCCTTCACCTCAGGGACCTTGATCTAGCCCCCACCCCTTCCCTCTCCCACAGACTGACTTGCTGGGGTGGGGCATGCACATGCATTCATGTGAGCACTCAGCCCCCCACCCCAGCCTCAACTTGACTCCAAGAGGCTCTGAGATCTACCACAAGAGGCTCCAAGATGTACTGGTGGATCGAGATCCACTGGTTGGTGACCACCGCTCTACAGCAAAGACAGAAGAAAATTACAAGGAAAACTTGACAATCAAACTCCACAGAATTACAATCACTTCAGTCTACCAACCACCCAATATAAGTTTAACCTTTACAGATACACCAGGAATCACTCAGAACAAACCACAGGTGATCATTGGGATCTTTAAGGGTGCAGACAGATGTGACAATTTTCACTTGATCTGGCCCCAGAAAGCAGTCTACAGATGTGACCAAGCACAAGTGCATGGCTGCAGACCACTTTAAAATGGCCCAATTCCACAAAAATCCTCATCACGTAAGGATTCAGATGAAGGTGCTCCAAAATGGAGCACCTGAATTAATTTCTGTCTGTATGCACCAGGAGTAAGGCTTAGCTGACACAACCCAACTCTGCTCTCTGCATTGTTTTTAGAGTGGAAGGGGGGAAAGGGAGTGGAGTGAGCTCATTCTGAGAATTAACCAGCCAGCACTGGAGGGTGAGGTAGGTAGATTGCAGTCCCCTGAATGATCAAGACAAACTGAAGATATGAGACATCCACTGTATGACCATCTTGCAGCACACAACTGACTGAAGTACCACCAAGAGCTGATGAACTATGACAAAGGTAGTAATGTCTCAACCACCTGCACACCAGAGTTGGACACTCCAAGAAACTAATGAAGACATGGGGCTATACTATTTGTTCAACCACATATGACTGCAGCACAGAGCCTCAGACTATGCAACACCTGGTAAAATGCCCTCTGCTTAAAGGTACATGTACAATGAAAGATCTAGAAAAGTACAATAAACAAAACACAAGCATAGATAACAACATGTCAAATGTGATGTAAACCCTTGAGAAGAAGACCATAAGCACCCTTAGAAAGCATGTTCTGTTCTATCCCTAAGACCATTACTACAAGTTGCATATATTATGTAATTAACTGGTTAATCACACAATAAAATTTAGACTTGCCGCAGATTAGTTGCAAAGTAATTATCACACAATAAAAATGATTATCCAACTATAAGAATAGCCAACTAGCTATACAGTTAGTGTTTTAAAATGTATAAAAACTCTATAGCTGGTTACTAACCAGCTTTAATTTGAATGTGTAGCAGGGCCCTATATCCCTGGGGTAATATTAAACTTAAATGATAGCTGTTTTTGAGTATTAGAAGTTGAATAATACAGTGTTTTAAGTAAATAATTGAAACATCATGGAAGCTTCCCTGACAACTTGAGGTCCCAACATAATTGATGTCTCTGCAGAAGAGTTATTACTGTTTTTCATTACAATACAAAATAGCTTAAGCTCTGATCCTACAGACTGATATATCCATGAAGACCCTTCTGTCAACAAGGAGTGCCACTTCAGTCAATGAGGTCCAACTTCTTATATATATTTAGGTGTCTAGCTCCTATTGATTTCAATCGATGTATTTGCATGGACTTGTACATTTCTAAAATCTCAGCTTTAGACTTTAAAGATGTTTAGGTGTATAACCCCCATTATTTCAGTGGGAGTTAGGCCTAAGGTTCAATACAAGTGCAAGAGTTCAGACAAGAAAATCCATTTGTGGGATCTTGTGTATAAGGTCCTTATCTTATACTGCTATGGCACAGACTGCATCTCAGAATGCTTAACAAAAGTATTACAATTACCATTTTAAGTAGTTTTGTTCTTTTTCCTCTGTCACCAATCCAATCCACACTGAAACAATTTCTGAGCATCTCACCATCTTTAGTACATTTATTATCAGACAGAGAGGTCAGATTGGAAATGAGGACTCAGGCAATCTCTAATTCATGTGTAACAACATTCAGCTTGTGGATATGTGGTGTTGAGAGTGGAATCCAGAACACAGAGTTAAGCCCCTGTGTTCCCTATACAGTGCATGGAGACAGGGAGGTGCCTCAGAAAGGAGATCCAGAAAAACCTGCTTACTGTGCAGGAAGCTGCCAATTAGGGGTGTGCGATGGCCCATGAATGCTGAAATGGTGGGGTGGATGGAGCGACCCACAGGAGCATGGGGGTGGTCCCCAGCGCGCTCAGAGGTGGACCTGGAAGTGGACCAGAAGCACTTCCGGTCCACTTCCAGGTCCACCGCAGAGCATGGGGGGAACCCCCCCATGCCACCCCCAGCAACTGGTGCCTCCTGGGTCTGGGGAGGCACCTGGGGTCCCCCTGTGACCAATCACCAAGCCATGGGGGTCCTGTATGTGTTTAGCAGTGGACTCAGAAGTGGACCAGAAGTACATCCAGTCCACTTCCAGATCCACCACCGAGCACATGGGAGGGGGGGCCCACACTCCTGTGGGACGCTCTATCTGCCCCACCATCTCAGTGTTCATGAGCTACACCTGGTACCTCGGGATATGTAGAAAAAACATTTAAAGCTGCGTCTATGGCCGAATTGCTGATTCTCCGAATCAGCATTGAATCTTCAGATTTGGATTCAACTGAATCAAATGGGGACAGTTTGTTTTCTGAATCAACAAATCAAACTGCTGGCCCTCAAATTGGGCCAAATCTGAAACCGAATCAAATACAGCCCCACTTCACACTCCCCTAGAAATTAGCCATAGTGTAGGCAATGATAAAAAGACATCATCAGATTTGACAAAAAGATATAAATGATGCTATTAAATACTCAACAACAGTTCTGCCACCCTGTTTAATACAAATATTTCAGAACAACAAATAAAGCCTTAAAAAGTGTTTTATAAATGAGTGAAGCAACCCACATTATAGTGTCTGTTTGGCAGTAGTATAACTAAGGGGGGATTGGCTAGGGAACAAGCCCTAGGTGCTGACTTAGTGGGGGTGAAGCTCAAAATAACAGTTGCTGCACTGCTGGCCTAGCCCCTGTTGCCAGTAACCCAGCTGCAGCTGCTATACCATGTGCCACCATCTCCAGGACATAAAACTGCCCTGTCACATCTGTGTTGTCTTGTCCCCAATTTTTAATTATTGTTTGAATGCATTAGTATACCGAATATATTAGAACTCATGAAATGAGTTCTAACTATTAGAAATCCAATAGAACTCATGTTCTCTTCCCTTTCCCAAAGTCTTTGAGTTATGGTTAAACCTGATTTTAACCAGTTTCTACATTTTCATCAACAGAAAAAAAACACAGGGGAAAACATGATGTTCCCTTTATCAGCCAATGCAACTCCACAGCTGCCTTCCACCCACAAGCTGCATAGAAATAAAATACTCCATTTCCCATCCGTCTCATTTCCAGAACACTGAATAGGACAGAATAGAACATATACTGATTGATGTGCAGCAGCTCATTACAATTGCAGTAATTTTTTGGGTCTGATTAATTAGGAAATCACATCCATGGGTTTTTAATGAAGAAACCTAAGTGTTTCATTTTAATGAAGACAGGTATCATTTTTTTACCCACTGAAAACATGGAAGCTGTATTTCATTATTCATATTTTAACTTCCTTAAAAAAATAGTTCGTTTTCAGTAAGAGTAAAAAAGGAGACCAAAAGCTTGTGTGTCTTCTCCAGATTTTCTGCCTTCCCCCTCCTGCAGTACGTTCCTAATCATGACACTAAGTCTGCTGACACCAGAAATTACTTTTTAGGTCTTTGGTTTCTTTCCTTAAATTCTTCTCTCACTGATATACAAAAAAAGTGTCCTGGACATCTCTTCTACACAGAAGGTATTCTGCAGAAGGAAATCTTACTTAAGATGTGCCCAAATGTAGTGACCCTCCTTCACATAGTCCCATAGGAAGAGAGGTACAAATTTCCTTTCCTCTGGTGTTTTATAAAGCCATGGGAATGGACTCCAAAAACTGTGGTTCTTCAGAAGAAGTCATCAACATAGCTGCTTTGTGATACAAATTACCTCTGGCCCCTAGCCCCATCACAGCTAACCTGTTCCCACTATAAGCCACAGATGCCTTCAGAATCCCCAACAAACTGACTAATGCCTGAGAAAAAAAACAATATGAATCTGATCACCTCTCAACCTCTTCTGCACAATCTACATTCTTCTCCTGAGCTTGGATTCTATAGATTAGATGTGGGGGTGGGAGTGGGTTGGTGATGTTCAGACAGCTGAACCTATTTCTGCGTCAAGCTGTGCTCAGTCAGATCTTCTGTGGGTGATCTAGAGGCACAATCTGATCTGAGCACATTTAAATCCACCTGTCACTCCTACAGTCTTGGAAGAAAGAGATTATTTCTTTTTCTAAATATTCCGGATGCACTAGTCAGAAGGGCCTTACAATTGCTCATATAAAGAGCTAGAAAATAGCAATGATGTGAAAGGTCTAGGATAATGACGTCAATGCCTGTTTACATAAGGTGAGAAGATAGATCAAGAAAGGGTAAAACCTTTCAGCAACAACTAGGAAAATGCCCCTAGTATTAAAGGCTAATAGCAGTACAGCAGATATAATGGAGCGCCAACGTCACAAGGGGTCAATACAAAAAGACCTTGAATACCCAACACTGTAAGAAAAATATTCAAGTTTAAGCTTATAAAAATGTAGGTCTTTGAATTATTTTACTGCATAACCTGACATCTCAAGTATTTACATTTATTTGAGAAAAAAATTGTCAATGAATAATAGAAAGTCACAGATGAATAATCGTCTAGAAGAAACCAGTGCACAGTTCAAAGCACTCCAACTCTAGGACACAAACCCTTCAGAGTCTTACATGAACAAACCTTACTTTCTGAATATTGCCATTGACTACAAAGAGATTTATCTGCTGGGTCAGAATTAGTAAGGAGAGAGAGGCTTTGAAAACCAGAATCCACTTTTGTATTGCCTCCTAAAATATTTTACACAATTTAATGATAATATAATAGATAAGTAAAACATGAGAAGGTAGTAGTAATTAACAGGTAATAGAATGTAAGCCACAGGTACCAGCAGTGATCATTATTGTTATTTCCAACTATCTGTGATGAATTTCAGATGACTTCACCTACACGGAATTTTGCCTTGACAAAATACCTTCATGTCATACAGCAGAAAAATTTCGATAAACATACTAGGCTAACTTATCTTCCCTGTAGGCCCTTTTCAAATATGCAATTAAGGCATGATAGGATTTGATGCCACACATCCATAGCAGGAAGCTTGAGCATCAGATCCTATCACACCATATTGCTGGAGCAGGGAGTACCCAGGGCTTCCTCTGCACTAACAAGAAGCAAGCTCCTGCAGGTGGAAACCCTAATCTGCTGATTCAGGCTTCCACCTCTTGGCTAGGGACAGACATTACTCATAAACAAGTTTAAGTGATCAGAAACTGGTTTAAACCTATAACAGAACAAATGTTCAGTGCACATAAACCCATTTGAAAATGGCTGAAACTGGTTTGAGATAAACCTGGTTGAATGTAGTATCAGTCTTAACTGATTTGGATCAAACCAGTTTATGCAATGTCTGTCCCAGACCCCTTGTTGGTTTAAGATAAAACAGACTCCCCCAGCATCCTAGCATACTCTCTGGGTTGGGCAGGGCTCTTTGCTCCACAGCAAAGCTGGCCTCTCCCTTCTGCTCCCTGGCCAGAGCTCCCACAGAGACTTGCAGGTACAGACTGTCTGCCTGGCTTCTCCCTGCTAAGCAGAGATTATTCCCCACTTCCCTCTGCCTTATGGAGACACCTCAGCATTAGCTAGCAGACCATATGATGGCTATGGTCCATGCTGTGGGCAACAACAAAGGCAGACAGGCTTTTTGGAGCTAATCATCAGGTAACTTAATGTCCTTCCTTGGAAAAGCTGTTTAAGAAGCACTTGGAAAGAGGCTTTGTTTTCTTAATGGGTTGATAAACACTGTATTAGAGGTGATAAACATTCCCTGATGGGCTGCTCCGGGGGAGGGAGGGAGGCAGAATGAGAACATCCTGCCAGGACCTGCCCACACCCCCTCAGGCAGGGCTGTTCTAGTGCCCCCCGGCTTCTAGCCTGAGCCACAGCGGGCATGTGCCTGCATTTCTAGAATGAAAAGGGAATGTCCATCCACTTCCAAATTGGTTCAAGCTTTGCATGTTATACTAACCTGCAACAATTGAATCAATTCAGGCCAGGCTTTTTGAATGTCTGTCTGTGGCAGGGCACAGGCAGGTAGCTACCAGGTGCCTGATGAGGGCAGCCATTTTGGAATATTAGGTATATAAAGGCTGCAGTTGGCTGCTGCCAGCCCAGGCAGAAACATTGCCTGGCTGAGTGGCATGAAACATCAAGAGGTAAGAGCAGGAGGCTCTTGGTCCTGGGCATGACCTAAACTTGCAGCCAGCTGGGGAAGGGTGGCCTGGTGGGGCTCCTAGTGGTGTGGGAGCCCCCAGGAAATGCCAGGCCAGTTACCTCCCTGGTGAAAGATGGGTAAGGGTACTTTAACCCCAGCCCCCACCACCTGATGGGTAACTCTGAGAGCTGGGGGAGTAATGGGGGCCAGGTATGCCCATGCG
>NW_005842538.1:241591-242872 GCF_000455745.1 Alligator sinensis
GTGTAGAGTGTTGGGAGGCCCCGCACCGAGTAGGGCTGAAGTAGGACTAGGCCTGAAACTCAGTCCCATGGGCATGCTGAATAGGGTTGAATGGGAGTAAGCCTGAAAGCCAGTACAAGGGCCAGCCCCATGAGAAGTTGGTTGCAAGCACAGGATAGAGACCCTAGGGTGGGGCATAGAGTTGCCCAGTGAGGGGCTTAGAGCAGAATTAGCCCATGATTTGGCACAAGGCCAGACCATGTAGAGTAGGGGAACTTGCAGGAACTGAAGGACTGTGTGGCGAGGCCAGTATGTGAGTAGCAAAGCCTTGTGGGGGAGAAATACAGGTGAGGGGGAGAAATACAAGTGTGGAGGAGAAATAAAAAAGAGGAAGAATGTTTAGTACAATCAGCAGTCAAAGGAAGTGGCAAGATTGCCTCAGACCATAAGACATGGGAAGGTAACGGTTTGGGGGTTTTTTTGCTAAACTTGCTGTTTTAATACTGATGCTGTAATTACTATTTTTGTTCTTAAAGTTATAAATTCTTTAGGCAGACTCTATACCATGATTGGCTATAAAAGATAATCTCATGCAATTAAAATGTATAAGTACTTTCACATTTTCTGTAGTAGTGGGGAAGTAGGAAGAAATTCTCTTCCCCCCTACAGCTGTAGCTCAATAAAAGCTTCTGCTGACCTGCTTCACAAACAACGCAGAGTACTGGTGGGTTTTTCCACAACAATTCTTGGTGCCGTGACTCAGATCCACGACACGGATTGAGGGGAGAGGACCACAGGCCGCCACCTCCGAACCTCGAGGCGCCGAACTTGAGAGGTAAGAGACCTAATTCAAAATCTCTATTGGGGTTTCGGAGGAGGACTGCCTGTAGGCTCCCACCTTGACCGTAGTAACTGGATCCGAACCTTGTTAATGCAGGTCAGTCTAAAACCTTACTGCCGGCTAGAATCTTGTCAGGTAAAGGATCCTATCTCTGTGTCTGGTAACGTACGTTCTTTTCGGAGAGATACTGTTTAATGCACCTCCATCCAACAGCACATCGGGCTTGTAGTTAAATAACTCAGGTGGTGTGGGGAGGAGGTCAGATTAGCTGAATGATTGTGTGATTGTGTGTGTGTAAGCGTTAATGAGCCACTGACCAGGTCTAAGACTAAGGCTGAGCCTAGCCGCCCCGATTCTGCCTGAATAAGGTAGTGTCAAATGCAAGGGGGCTCAGCTGGAACCTCGTGACCCAGGGGACAGGTGTCTGAGTGATTTTTTTTTTTTTTTTTTTTTTTTTTTTT
>NW_005842538.1:243891-246428 GCF_000455745.1 Alligator sinensis
AAAACTCTGTCGCGTTTATATACTGCCTGTAACTGGCCTGAACAGGACCCAGGAGTTGCCCAAAATTTTATCGATAAAAGGAATGCTCTAGTTCAGGCCATCCTAACAATTTGTCCTAAAAAAGTGGACTGGACTAAAATAAATACCTATAAGCAAAATAAGGACGAACACCCTAGTGACTATTTGGAACGTCTTAAGCAGGCGTTTTGAGCAACGTTCAGGAATGGATGATCCAGTCCAAAATGCTAAACAAGCCATAGTGGCTGCATTTGTTCAAGGACTTAATCCAAAAATTGCCGAAAAAATTCAAACTGTGATCATTGGATGGGAAACTAAGGATTTGACTGAAGTCCTTGCAGCAGCCATCCATTTCTATAACAAGTTGGAAAGGTCTAAGGACAATGCTGAATTCAAGCTAATGGCTTTACAGATTTCCCAATTACAGAGTCCTTTCAGGGGGAGAGGATGGGGAACAGGAGGAGCGGGAAGATTCAGGGGAAGGGCTAGACCTGTTAGTTATGGAAACCAGTGTCACTATTATAAACAAAAAGGACATTGGAAATTGGAGTGTCCCAATCGCCCTAGCCAAAGGCCTGGCCTTCCGTCCTCACCCCTCATCCCTACAAAATGTTTTAGCTCAGCATAGGACAACCTAGAGGACAGTGACATCATTACCCCTCTGCTTGCTACTGACCCATCTGGTCCGTTTGTTAAATGTTTTATTCCTGGTCAGCCTGTTTCCTGTCTCGTTGACACCGGAACCTCTCGCTCCACGTTAAAAGCTGTTGACTTCCCTTTTCTACCTCAGTCTTACAAAACTATAAATGCTGTAGGGATAAGCGGACAGCCTATCCCACACCCAGTTTCCGAACCTGTCTCTCTCTCTCTCTCGGCCCTTTGTCTAAAAAGCATGCTTTCCTCCTTAGTCCTTATACACCTGTTAACCTTCTAGGGAAGGATTTGTTATATAAGCTGGGATGTGTTATTTATTATAGCCCCGATGGGGTTTACCTTAAAGTACCGGAACATAGGAAAACTGAGTTTGTGGCTTTGCTAACTCAGGAATACTCAGATCCTGACTCTTCCTACTTACAAGAGGAACTGTTAGCTCAAATACCTCCCCAGCTATGGTCCACCCATGCAAATGAAATAGGACACATGCAGAGTGCCGAACCTGTGCGTATTACTTTAAACCCAGCCAAGCCACTTCCCCATGTCCCGCAATACCCTATCTCGAAAAAAGCTGAGAGAGGAATTAAACCTGTCATTTCCTCACTTTTAAAGCAAGGGATAATCGTCCCAGTACGCTCACCATACAACACACCTATCCTGCCTGTTAAGAAACCTAAAAAAAATACTTATCGTTTTGTACAAGATCTTCGAGCCATTAATATTGCTGTTTTACCAACTTTCCCCGTGGTCCCTAACCCTGCTACTATCCTTTCTTGTATCCCTCCAGATGCTACTTGCTTCACAGTAATAGATTTGTGTTCTGCTTTTTTCTCTATCCCCATTCATGAGGACAGTCAGTATTTGTTTGCATTTACTTATCAGGGATTCCAATATACTTGGACAAGGCTACCTCAGGGGTATACTGAATCCCCAACCCTGTTTTCCCAGATCCTAAAAAAGGACTTAAACCCTATCACCTTTAAAGGGGGGTCCACTCTCATTCAATATGTTGATGATCTATTACTGGCCTCGCCCTCTTTTGAGGCCTATAAACAAGATACCTTAATACTCCTCACAGCTTTGGCCCAAAGAGGCCATAAAGCTTCCAAATCTAAATTACAGCTCTATAGACCTAAAGTACATTACCTAGGGCATAATATTTCGGCTAAAAAACAACACCTCTCTCTTAATAAAATCACAGCTTTCCTCACCATTCCCAAACCAATAACCAAAAAACAGATGAGGGGATTCCTGGGTACAGCAGGATATTATAGGCAATGGATTCTAGGATATGCTGCTCTTACTAAACCCTTGCTAGCCTTCGCCCATGATAACACCCCAGAACCCCTCCTGTGGACTCCGGAGGCCGAGCAAGCATTCACAGCTCTGAAACAAGCCCTTACCCTTGCTCCCGCTCTTGGACTTCCTGATTATAAAAAACCTTTTACTCTGTTTTGCCATAAACGAAAAAAAATTGCTTTAGGAGTACTCGCTCAGCTACACGGCGAAAAACATCGCCCAGTTGCATACTACAGCTCTGCCCTGGATCCAGTTGCTGCGGGACTCCCTCCGTGCCTCCGTTCAGTTACAGCTGCTGCCTTGTTGATAAAAAAAAAACGGATTCTTTAGTTCTGGGACACCCCTTAACCGTAGCAGTTCCACATGCTATAATGGCCCTTCTTCTCAAAGAAAAAACCCAGCATATTTCTAATTCCCGTCTCACTAGATATAAAAAACTTCTGTTGTCAGCTGCAAATATAACCTTAACTCGTTGCTCAATTCTGAATCCAACATCACTTCTGCCCATTGACTCTGATAATAAGCCTCATGATTGTCTGTCCATCACAAACCAGTTGCTAACCCCT
>NW_005842538.1:246653-249724 GCF_000455745.1 Alligator sinensis
CCATTTATACTGACTCTAAATATGCTTTTGGTGTTGTCCATGATTTTAGACAAATTTAAAAACAAAGGGGGTTCCTTACTTCGTCAGGGACCCAAATCAGTCATGGTTACTATGTTAATGCACTGTTAAAAGCTGTTCAACTGCCTTTTGCTATTGCTGTTGTCAAATATAAAGCTCATAAAAAACCTTTTGATGATGTCACACACAAAAATGATCTGGCAGACCGTTCTGCCAGAAACGCGGCCCTTTCTGGCCCACAGGCTCCTAACTCTGTTTCTGTTTGTTTTTTAGCAGACCAGTCACCTTTGGCTAGTCTTTCGAGTCTAGCCCTTCTTCAAAATCAGGCCCCTAAAAAGGAGGTAAATGACTGGCTGTGTGCAGGATATTCGCTGCACCCCGACTCTCTCTGGCGTTCCCCGGACGGTCGCCTGGTAGCGCCTAGAGAGCTTTTACCCCATCTTGCCTGTTTAACCCACTCTGTGGCCCATACGAGCAAGGGGGAAATGATTGCTGCAGTAAAAAAAAATTGGTTTGCCCCAAATTTTCCTTCGATAACACAACAATACTGCAGCTCCTGTCCGATTTGTTTAGCTCACAACATTGGACAATGGGTAAAAACGACACCCGCAGCCCATCCCCCTCCTTGGAGACCTTTTATAAATCTACAAATTAATTTTATGCAGCTACCCAAGTGCTGTTCTTATGAGTATATTCTTATTATTATTAATATGTTCTCTGGATGGATAGAAGCCTACCCATGTATACATGCTGATTCTATCACAATAGCAAAAAAACTGCTAAAGAAATTTATCCCTAGGTTTAGGTTGCCCCTCACAATAGATAGTGACCGCGACACCCATTTCACAGGACAGATAATAAAAAACATTTGTCAAGCGCTCAACATACAGCAGCACCTACATTGCAGCTATCACCCGCAATCCAGTGGTGCTGTAAAACGCAAAACCTCTGATTTAAAAACACGCATTTCAAAGATTTGTGCCAAAACGGGTCTTAAATGGCCTGATGCGTTGCCTATTGCCCTCATACATATTAGAAACACTATTAACAGAAGGCATGGCCTGACACCTTATGAGATACTAATGGCTCAACCCATGAGGATGCCTGCCACACCACCTGTCGCCTCACACCAGCTTGACTTACAACTTACTGATGAGACTGTATTAAATTATTATAAAACTCTAATCAAATCTGTTAGATCTCTTCACTCACAGGCCCGAAAAGCCTTACCACGCCCTCCAGAAGCCCCCTGTCACAATCTTAAACCAGGGGATTGGGTCTACGTAAAGGTATATCAACAAAAAATTGCTCTTCAGCCTCGGTAAAAGGGACCTTTTCAAGTTCTTTTGACAACCAATACTGCTGTTCGCTGTCAAGGACATCAAACCTGGACCCACACTTCACAGTGCAAAAGGGTATCACCCCCATTAAACCCTGACACAGCAGCCTTTCAACCAGGAATAAAAACTCTCCCTGAGGCCAAAAACAAAAAACCTCAGGACCTCACTCAAGCGAGTGTGGAACATCTAGATTCTTCAGCTATTCGACTGCCTGCCATTGCCACAAAAAACTCATCATCACCAGTTAAAAAAAATGCACCGCAGCAACACCGCTACGCCCTTCGGAAAAAAAAAAAAGGTCTCCACCTAGTTCCTGGCTCCCACCATGGGGCTGGTTGTTTATGACTTGGGTGTTCCTCCGTCTTTTCCTTTTCATTATTCTACATACCTTAAGACACCCACCAGCGGCAAAAGACCCAAAAAATCAAACAGAACTTTCTTTAAAGTCAAAAAAACCTCTTCCCCACTGGCATCACCACCACAACACTTTTCTTCACCTATCTTACCAATATGCAAAAAACTTAAATATCTCTAACTGTTGGATATGCTCTCATTCACCCCTTAATACGGCACTGGGAATACCAATGACTGCTATTCCCCTTAATTGGACTGACTTTTGTGATATGTTTGATCCAAAACACCAAAAAAATAAGTGCCGGGGATTCTGGACCAATTACACCTTTGCTAAACGTCCTCCTCCCTCTTCCGCTCCTGCCACATTTCCATATATCCAAATAGCCAAGCCCATTCCTGGATTCTTGTGTTATAAGTATAATGGATATAATGGTGCAAACAAAATAGGCTTCAATACTTATAATTACACTATTGATTGTACCTCAATAAATGCTAGTATCCATTTTAAAATCAAGGAACATGAAAATATATCTTTTAATTGCTTGACTAGTGCACCAACCATTGTTTTAAATAAGACCCATACACAGCACAAAAAATGGATAGCATATAATGGGACCTATTATATTTGTAAAAATCGTGCATATTTTTGGTTGCCTGGCCACTGGTCTGGGTCGTGTTATCTTGGTTACATTACACCAGCTATTCGACATTTGTCTCTCCCCCCTTCCAAATCTATACGCACTGCCAGAGAAAAAAGGGAAATCACTGAGGATAAACGATTTGGTGCTATAATGTTTCCCATGTATGATATAGGCAGGACAATTCAAAAAATTAGACTGTTGGCTAATATACTAGAACAAATAAATAACGATACCACAGAATCCTTAGACCATTTGACCCAGGGGATGATAGCCTTACGGACCATGATACTACAAAACCGAATAGCACTAGACTTTACCTTGGCCAGTAAAGGTGGTGTCTGTACATTAATAGGGAAAAAATGCTGTACTTATATTCCAGATAAGTCAAAAAAAATACATGATTTGGTCGATCATATACATAAGACCACGACCAAGCTCCACGAGTCTAATACTTGGAGCTTTAGTTCGTGGTTTGGTTCTCTATTCGGGTCACTAGGATCTACTATTATTCATGGACTCTTAATACTTTTTGTTATAATCCTTTTAATTTGCATAATATACCTCTGCTTCCGCTGCTGTCTTTTCTGCCTGTCTCAGCCAAGCGCTACAATACATAATGTTATGACGCTGCAAATGATACAACAGGAGCAAAAAAGTAGGCCTACGGAAGATGAATATGAAGAATTGCAGGACGTTTTTTGGGATCTTATAAATATAA
>NW_005842538.1:249985-278323 GCF_000455745.1 Alligator sinensis
AGTTTTTGGGGTTTTTTTGCTAAACTTGCTGTTTTAATACTGATGCTATAATTACTATTTTTGATCTTAAAGTTATAAATTCTTTAGGCAGACTCTATACCATGATTGGTTATAAAAGATAATCTCATACAATTAAAATGTATAAATACTTTCACATTTTCTATAGTAGTGGGGAAATAAAAAAAAAATTATCTTCCCCCCTACAGCTATAGCTCAATAAAAGCTTCTGCTGACCTGCTTCACAAACAACACAGAGTACTGGTGGGTTTTTCCACGACAGCCTGCTGGCCCAAGACGGGCTACTCAAGGAGGAGCAAGGGCAGTGGAGTCTGGCCCAGTAATGGGCAGTATGCCAGAGGCCCTGGTGACAGAGTGGAGTGGAAGAGGCTTCCTGTGGTGTGAGTGAGCGGGTGCATGGAGCCCAACTTTGGACTAGGTTTGCTCTGGTCTCAGACCCCACCAGACAAACCACTGCCAGACCGAACCCAGAGGGGACCGTCTGAACCCCCCTCTGCACCAGATGGACCTTCACTTTGAGAGTATTCTTCACCAATGGATGACCCTGCTCCACCCGAAGAAGACCCCTGTGATGAGATGCTATACGGACTAAGACACTTTTTCTTCAGACCACATCTTCCACCATTGTGGACCATTGTTACCGATTTGTGTGTATCTATCTTCTTTTTCTCTCAGCGTCGTGAACCCCATCCCTCTCTTTCCCCCTTTTCCCCCTACCCCCAGGCTTAGTTGGCTAACATTGTATCTCCTGTAACCTAGTTGCATTCCCCTCCTCACCCACATCCTTCTATTGTTAGTCCCTCGCTCGAGCGTTAGGTATTTCCCTACCAGGTTTGTCAGCTTTTTTGGATTCACAGTCCTAAACATTTATTAATCTGAATACCATCTGTGAAGCATGGGCTGTGGTGTAGGGGAGATTTGGAGCTGCAGATGGTGTCCCCTGGCATCGGGGCAGGAAATGGGCAGCCTCCCGCATTATACCACCAATTTATGGCAGGCAAGACTGGCAGACTGCCCCACAGAAACAGGTGGGTGGGCCGGCATGAGACCCGGGCCTGAGAGTTCCCCTCTGTCACTCTGTCCCTAGCCTAAGAATGAAAGAATCATGAGTCTTGGAGGCTGGGAACCCATCAGCTGATTTGGGCTCCCAGCCACAGAGGCATATTGGAGCCCTTGACTCCAATGGGCCCCTAAGGCTGGGAGCAGCAATCAGCTGATTGGCATTCTTAGCCTTGGAAGCACATGGGAGTCCTGTGCTCACATGAGCTCTGGAGGCTGGAAGCCTCAATCAGCATTCAATTAATGCATGTTAGTTACAAGCCACAACATTTTTACACATTTTGTATAATAACATTGTGGCTTATTTCTTGCTTTATCACACCATTAATTAAATTATCATGTGGCTGGGTAACTACTTAAGATGTGACCTCATGTGCAAAGAAATGTGGTTATATTTTATCCCACTGTGCCATCTTCTAACAGTTTGATTTTTGTGCTGTTTGACTAGATATTGCAAGTATAGCTTTTTTTATTCTCTTTTTTTAAAGTCTTAGTTTGTGGCCATTAAGTATTTATGATGAATGCCACACCTCTTTATCTTAGGTCTCTTGTTTGAGTTCTGGTTCAGTTTCATTGTGCAGTACTTAAGTACTCAGTGCCATCTCTGGTCATCTGCAGAAAGTGCAACTTCAGTCTGAAAAAAATGGAAAGGCACAGCACAGGAGAGATTAAGCTGTCATGCAGACTTATAAACAGGGGAGAAAGTTGCCACAGCTTTTATAGAGCATGATTGACTCAAAAGTGACATAGAGAAAAGCAGAATCCTTTCCAATGTGGAAAAAAATAATCATCTAGATTGTATTGCTATTTTGCATTACACAGTACAATTTTCAAAATCTACTGTCTTTCCTTGATTTAATCTTAAAATACAAATAAGTTTTATATATGGTTTCCTCGTGCAAGCTAGGAATCCCTGATGCATTTCACTTCAGCATTACGATGCCTAGAACCTTAGCATGCTGAACTTTAGAATGATTATAGCAGGGATGTAAGGAAGAACATAATTAGACTTCACAACTGGATCGAGTTACACATTTCCCTGTTCTTTCTGGGGGTAAAGAACACAGGTGGGGGAATGAATCGCCTTAATAGATCAGACTAGAACTTTATATCCAAACTTCCACCTCATTGAGGAGGATAATATTCTATTTGTCCTTAATTTTCTGTACCAAGGAACTAGTAGGAAGAACACATTTACAACTCTCTTGTTTACCCTATCACCCAGGATATTTTAAAAGAATAATGCAAAACAGAACTGTGGTGATAGAACTAAGGTTACTTTGGCTACTATATTTGTCCATCTCTCTTTCTAAAAAGTCTAAGATTTTTTTTTTTTTTAATGTGAAAAGGATGATGAAAATCATTATTTCATGCTGGTTGAGGTTTTGTGACTGTTTAAAAAAATGTAATTTTAAGTGTAGTGGTAGTTCTTCTCCAGCCAATAACTACAGGTTTGGTTGCCAGTGGCCTCTTCCTGTTGAGTTTGGCCACTCAGACATTACATGGCATCCTTTCAAACTCTGTGAGGCAGTGAGAAGCTCCCACAGGCTCTAAGAGTCCCCACAGGGAACAAACAGGCCTCACACACCATGGGAAACTTACCTCTGGGACTGCAGCCGGAGGCGCGGCTGCATGAGCCGGCATTATGCCAGCTCTTTAAAGAGCTGCTCCTGTGGCAGGGGAGTGGCTGGCTAATTGCAGTGGCTGTGGACGCTGCCATGGGAGATTAAAAATCCTCGCAGGCACACCTGGGAAGAACAACTCCACTGGACCCCTCCTTTTTCTGTTTAACATCAAGTCATGGCAAGCGAGTTGAGGGGCACTCTGGTAAAAGGGGATGGTGTGGTACTCACCACATCTGCTAGAGATGCCACACTCTGTTCCATGGCTCAGGGGGCTGTGAGATGAGCTGCCTGACACATACCAAGTACCCATCTGAACACTGCCAAGAGTCCAGGGGGCAAACAGTCAGGGCTCAGCATGGCATGCCAAAACCCCCCAGATTTTGGCCTGTACATCTGTTGGAGCCCTGGCAGTGTCTCTGAGGATGGGTGGCCATTGTAGCCCCAGGAGATAAGAAGGCAGTCCTCCTTCTGGCTTGCATAGTATGTTTGAGGCTGAGCATGAGGATGGCCAGTAAAGGGCAAGTTTTTGGCTGCCCGTGGCCTCTTCTTGCTAGGCACAGGGCCCTTTCACAGGGCACTTGTGGTTTTTTGTTGTTTTGTTTTTTGCCAGGTAAATGCAGGGAGGCAGGGGTGTGGTGGTGGTTAGGCCACTCAATTTTTACATGGCAACCTCTGAGGCTCTCTTCCATGGCTTAAGGGGCTGTGTGATGAGCTCTTCTAACACTCATTCCTCTCTCTGAATGCAAACAGTCCATTGACTTTACCTGCACTTTGATAGCATAAAAGAATAACACTACTTCAGTTATTGTTCACAGGTCTATTATTTTTGGCTTATCTATTACTTTCTAATTTTCAGGTCTTTTATTTTAGCTTTTCATTAAAGTTATGCCCCCAGAAGAGTTACAGTCTGAAAAACAAAGGCAGTACCTGGTGACCATGATTTAGAAAGGAAGCTCAGATCCTCAGAGTTACTTAGACTTTGTTACTTGGTTTACAGGTAGGTTGGTAATGGATAACAGAAGCAAGAGGCAGGTTTACAGCCAGACATTTTTGTTTATACCCTCACAGTACAATAATGCAGTACAATAATCCCTGTGTCCATCTAGCTACCCACAAGAGCAAAATATAAAATCTCATCTATATCACCTGGGGAAGATTATAGAGGGAGGAAGAGGATGGCAGCACACAGAGCAGCATCTGGTCTTCCTGAATCTAAAAAGTTCTCCAATTTTCCCTATGCTTCATATTTATATACAGTTCATTCCAATATTCCTTAATTGGTACATGTATTTTTCTTTCTCTTATTGGAACATTTGGAACTAAAGCAAATCAGTTCTTGGATGGCCTTGGAAAGTATCCATTAGCGCAATTTATGTCCCTGTGAAAGCTGGAGTTTATGAAGGGAGGGTTTGTTATCACTTTCCATTACCGTTTTGGAACATTGCTTATCACAATCCTGATTTTATTTATCCTTTTTCCCCTACCTTACTGTATGGTCTTCTCTGAAAGGATTGCTTTTAATCTAAAGCAATCTTACTTTTTCTAAGAAAGTTAACTCAAAAAAATCTATGGCAACAGTACATCTAGTCCCCTTGGTTACATCAGTTATTGCCAATCACATTCTTTACCTAAAATTACTCTGTATTATATTTGGGTTATTTATCTTAAGGCCTGCTTACATGATATTTTATGGTACACTTTTTGCTCTGTTTAATTTGATTTTAGTTGAATATGTTAATTCCAATCTTCTCATTCTAAAGTCTGCAAAATTCACTTTGCAATCACTCAAAAACAGGCTTTGAGACATTCTGCTTAAGCCACACTTTTCATTTTAGCTAAGTCTGACAAACCCAATTCCTACTGATACACATACACACTTTTTCTCAAAAAAAGTAGCGATTCATTCTGATCCTGCCAAGACAGGTGACCTAATGGGCATGACCAGATGAGTGCACATGTGCATTTCCTCAGGGACAAATAGCAGAGGCACATATTTGTGCTGCTGCTACTTGTCCCTGGGGAACTCCCATGCACACCTGCTCTGTAGTCTAGCAAGTTGCCCTGGTAGGATAGGGGAGGCTGAGGCCAACATCTGGATTGGACCCCAGGTAAGGCTGCTGGGGCCTCCTGAGGCTGCAGTGGCAGCAATCCAGGCATGCAGAGCCTGGCCACAGCTGGTGTGTGGATGCCACATACACCATTCTGCTTTTTTCTGGCACAGAATTTTTTTTTGATACCAGGAGATCCCGTGCAGTGTGGTGAATGCATGCATGTGTGGAGCATACAGTTTGCGACACCGCAAACGGGTTTGTGGTGCCACAAACCACAAGTGTGCACTAATGGGGATGTGCCCTATGAGGTCATCTAATCCAGCCTCTACTTAAGGCAGGATCATCCCTGACTAAACTATCACAGTCAAATATCTAACTAACCTGCTCTTGAAAACTTTCAAGGGTGGAGATTCCACAGTTTCTCTAGGTATCCTGTTCCAATACTGACCACCCCAATACTTAGACTGTTCCCTCTAATCTCCCCCTAAATTTCCCCTGCTGAAGCTTGAGACCACTGCTCCTAGTCCTGTCCCCTATGGCCATACCTTTATAAATAAATTTATTACTCACTGTGGGGCAGCTTTGTCAAAAGAGGATAAAGAAGGCCCTGAACCAAAGCCTAATTAAATCAATGGAAAGACTTCAATAAATGTTGGATCAAGCTCCCCACCCTAAAAATGAGCTAATCTTAGTTCCCACTCTTTCTATAGTCTCAAGTAGAAAGGAATAACATCAGTCACATAAATTACTCATTATTAAAGGTATAACTGGGCTGACACTTTATCTGTGATAAAATGGCCCAAGAATGGAGACGGGAGGAAAACATGTTGATATAAATGGATTCTTTGTCATTTTCCCAAACTCAGCCTGGGTGATTTCAGTCATTGTACATCCCATTTTAGAAGCAAAATGAGGTTACAAGCTTCTGACTCAAGGTGCTTAGATATAATTATGAGGGATGTAGTTTAAAACTGAATTAATGGGCAGACCTACCTGATATGCGGAATATAGTAAGTTGTTAAAAAGGAGAATAAAGGAGAGAAAATTCTGTTGTGCTAAAATTGCAAAAGGATGCTAGATAAGCAGGATACAAAGGATACAATTCTATATACAGCAATCTAACCAGAATACCTTCCCTTTAAAAAAAAAAAAAACTGTTACAGGTTTTATAATGACCCTAAACCATCAGACTCTATGACTAGAAACAGAAGTTGCTAAATGCAGCAGACTAGCTGCCATGGTATGTGTCCAATACAGCTCTGGTCCATTGCCTTGGGCAAAAAACATTGCCTGTTGTCTCACAAGATCAATGGGTGGGACAACAGGCAATGTTCCCCATTTCCACAGATGCACCCCTAGCAACATACAGGGCATATCTGTGGAAGTGGGAAAAGTCAGGGGATGCTACTTCGAGAGATATTCATCAGAGATTGCTGGGGGAACATTTCTGGAAGCAGGGAACCTCAACTTTCCCTGCTTCCAGAGATGCATCCCAGAAATCCTGGGGGCACAGCTCTGGAAATGGGGAAACACAGGCAGGTATGCCTGAGCCTACACAGGAATTCCTAGACCATGCAGGACCAAGCTCTTCAAGCTCCTGCCTGGGCAGTTGGAGAGCATGGACAGTTCTAGTCAGTCCATGTTCTCCCACCATACAGCAAATAGAGTCCACCACAACACAGTGGCACAATTTATTAATAACTTTTCTGGGACCACATTTGTGGTCCCAACAAAGGGTACAGGTGTCTATCTGCTTTTGCTTTGTACTGCTATAAAATATATATGGTTGACAAATTCAAGGCAGACCTACAATACTTGTATTCTATACCTAGAAAATTATATCAAATATATAAATTTTGCATACATAGATTCTAATTATTAAGGGGTCATCTTATAATCAGGGTCATGTTATATTTGAGTAAATAAGGTTGTAGTAATAATAAAAATACAATAGACCAAATTCTACTCTCATTTGTACATGTCCAAATTTAGACTAACTCTAGTGAAGACAATTTTACTCTAAATAGCCTCACTGAAATCACCATTTGTGAAAATAAATCTGAAGGTCAAGTAGTCCCTTTGCCCTCTGTTTCCTCCATGCCCCCAAACATCTTCCTCCCTGCAGTCCCTTCCTCCTCTCCTTATTGCTAGACTCTGCTGTCCCTGGAGACCCGGAAGTGAGGAACAAATGTGAAAAAACTGACTTTGAAATAAATATATGTGTAGTAATTTGCATATAATACCTATAGACTTAGCTCATCCACAATTGATGCACTTTTACCTTTTTTGAAACTGCTGGAAGTTATCATAGATACTCTATAAACGCTCTTTTAAGCTGCACTTCAGCACCTACTTAGAAAAAGTAGAAATTACATGTGATAGTAGTTCAAATCCAAAAGGATCATGATTTAATATATAGGTAATTGGGCTGGGCCCCAGCAAAGACAACAACATTTTAAGCCATGATGGTGACAGCTCAGTACTGATCAGTATGTATTTGTACTCCGGGTACCCCCCACAAAGAATCTATGTGATAATTAGCCCCCCCATTCATAGTTTCATACTTGGTAGGGTTGGAAGATACCTAAGCAGATCATCATGTCCGACCCCCTGCCACGGACAGGAAAGGATGCTGGGGTCAAATGACCCCAGCTAGGTGGCTGTCTAGCCTCCTTTTTAAGACCCCCAGGGTAGGGAGGGTAGGGGCCAGCACCACTTCCCTTGGAAGTTGGTTCCAGCTCCTAGCCACCCTGACAGTGAAGTAGCGCCTCCTGATGTCTAGCCTGAATCTATTCTCTGTAAACTTACGGCCGTTGTTCCTTGTTACCCCCCGGTAGTGCTCGAGGGAACAGGGACTCTCCCATTGCCTGCTGGTCCCCCTTGGCCACCAGGTCCCCTCTCAGCCTTCTTTTGTGGAGGATGACCAGGTTCAGGTCCCACAACCTTTCCTCATAGGGCCTGCCCTGATGCCTCCTGATCATGAGAGTGGCCCTCCTCTGAACCCTCTTGATGCTATCCACATCCCTCCTGAAGTGTGGCGCCCAGAACTGGATGCAGTACTCCAACTGCAGCCTGACCAATGTCACATAAATGGGGAGGATCACCTCCTTGGACCTGTTCATGATGTATCTATGGATGCATGACAGGGTATGGTTAGCCTTCTTGACCACGTCTCCAAATTGGTGGCCCATGTTCATCTTGGAATCAGTAGTGACTCCAAGATCCTTTTCTGCCTGTGTGCTGATGAGAAGGGAGTTCCCCAGTGTGTAGGTATGCTACTGGTTCTTCCTCCCCAGGTGCAACACCTTGCATTTGTCCATACTGAAACCCATCCTATTCTCATCTGCCTACCTCTGTAACCTGTCCAGATCTAGTTGTAGCCTGTCCCTCTCTTCTAGTGTGCTCACTTCTCCTCACATCTTAGTGTTAGTTGTGAGCTTGAACAAGGTGCTTTTCAGCCTCTTGTCCAAATTGCCAATGAAGATATTGAACAGTGCAGGCCCTAGGACTGGGCCCTAGGGAACCCCACTGCCCACATCTCTCCAGGTTGAAAATGACCCATCTACCACCACTCTCTGGGTGTGGCTCTCCAGCCAATTTGTGACCCATCTGACTGTGTAGGCATCGACACCACAGTCACCTAATTTTTTTATGAGGATGGGGTGAGAGACAGTGTCAAAGGCCTTCCTAAAATCCAAAAAGACTACGTCCGCCACGACACCTGCATCCAAGGCTTTTGTGACCTGGTCATAGAAGGCAACCAGGTTGGTCTGACAGGACCTGCCTCTAATGAACCCGTGTTGATTGCCCCTAAGCATAATCTCCCCTGATGGTTCCTTGCAGATGTGCTCCTGGATAATGTTGTCAAGGAGCTTCCCCAGGACCAAGGTAAGACTAATGGGCCTATAGTTTCCTGGGTCCTCTTTCCTCCCTTTTTTGAAAATGGGGACCACATTGGCCCTTTTCCAGTCCTCTGGTACCTCACCAGGGCACCACGAGTACTCATAAAGTTGTGCCAGGGGTCCTGCAATGACCTCTGCCAATTCCCTAAGCACTCTGGGGTGGAGATCATCAGGACCTGCTGATTTGAACATGTCTAGTCCCTCCAGAAGTTCCCTGACTAGGTCCTCACTGACCCTAGGCCTGGTTGCGCCTCCCCTGGGTCCGTCTGGAATCTCAGTGGGGAGGATGTCCCTATCCCTGCTCAGAAAAATGGAAGCAAAAATCTGTTAAAGAGATTAGCTTTGTCATCTGGTGCTACCACCAGATTACCAAGCATGTCCTGCAGAGGCCCCGCATTACTTGGTACCTTCTTTTTACCCACTATGTATTTGAAAAAGGACTTCTTGTTATCTTTGATCTGGGTCACTAGTCCTAGTTCCATCTCTGCCTTAGCCTTCCTAACAGCACCCTATAATCACGAGCCAAGGAGGTATAATCCTCCTTGGTGATGGCCCCTCCCTTCCATTGGGTGTACGCCTCCTTTTTTGGCTTTGAGATGTTTGTGGATGCTTTTGCTGAGCTATGGGGGCTTTTGAGCACTCTTGCCCCCTTTGATCTGTGTGGGGCTTGGCACCCCTTGGGCTTGGAGGACTGTCTCCTTAAGGAATGACCACTCTTCTTGGACTCCCAGCTCCCCTCCCCTCTGGGACTCCAGTGCCTCCCCAACCAGTCTCCTTACCTCGTTGAAATCCACCCTCCTCAAGTCCAGGGCTGCTGCCTTGCTGCAGGCCTTTGACACCCTGCGCTGGATGGTAAATTCCAGTAGGCGATGATCACTATCGCCCAGGTGATTGAGCACCCACAGTCCCCTCACCAGGTCATCGTCTGTGGCCAGGACCAGGTCCAGCAAGGCATTTCCCCTGGTGGAACTGTGCACCTCCTGGGTTAGATGGAAGTCCTGTAACTCAGCTAGGAACCTACGTGAGTGGTCAGACCTGGCTGACTGCTCTTTCCAGCAAATGTTCGGGTAGTTTAGGTCACCCATGATGACCACGTCCCTTGACTTAACTGCCTCCGTGAGCTTAAATCAATTGTTCTTGCCATGAGTCCTGGGATCCTCCAAAAATGTATATGGAGATGAGTCATAGGACAAGCTCATCTGGCTTCACCTCATGGAGGGCAGGGCAACACCAGTCATGTGTGACAGGCTAAGAGTGGGGCTGACAGAGGGATTTTATCTGAACTGTGTGGAGCCCCATTTGGTGATGTTTGCCAGACATTTAAGGCTAGTGAAGAAACAGGAATCACTGAAAATGGGACAGAAAGTTGCAACTCAACTGTGGGAGTGAAGAGGAAGTTGAAATGTATGCAATGTACTGGCTTACCATGACTTGAAAAAGACTTGGTACTGAGGGGAGCTGCACTCAATGGGCACTACTATATGTCTTGTTCTGATAAGTTGTATTAACTTATCCTTATGGTAGGTTTCCATCAGCATGTTTGTTTCATATGATTTATGTACTTAATAGTCATACTCAGTGTTGGCTCATTTAATCAACTTTGTAGTCAGTTTCCATTACTACACATGTGCTGCTCTGAGTGGCAGTTTTGTAGATAAACAGTGTATTTAATGTTTCCTTGTATGTAAATATAAGATGGGGGGAGGGGCGGGTTCCCCCATACTGATAGTGGAGGAAAAATCTCATTTTATATTCAAGTAAATACAGTATTATTTTCCACTGGTCTTGTCTACACAAGACTTTTACTGTGGAGTTGCCTAGCTAGCTCAACAATAAATGTGTCACATCTACATGTGCAGTGCTAGTAGGCCTCAGGAAACTAATACATTCCGCAGCAGAGTAGTACTTGTAAATACAAGTACTATCCTACTGCAGACTTATTTACTGCACAGCAGCAGCCATGTAAACATTGACCTGGGAGTAAACTGCTCCTGGTCAGACCAGCCAGCAGGAAGCCACACTCCAGCCTTCTGCCTAGCCACATGGCCTGGCAGCTGCAGGAGCCCCATGGCCCAGCCAGCTCCTCTACTGCCTGATGGAGCCACCCACTACCTGGGCCTGAACCTCTGTGCCCCCTGCCAGCCTGGGGCTACCCCCAGACCCTAGGACATATTGCAACCACCAGCCAGAGCCCCATGCCCTCTGTCAGCCTGGGGCTGGCACCCGGGCAGCTGCAGCCAGAACCTGGAGCTCCCCCTGGCTGCTGCAGTGAGGCAGAGCAGGGCAGGAGCAGCCCTGGTCTAAACTGCTCCTCCCTGGCTCAATTTGCTGCTGTCCTGGGCACACATTTAGATGTTGTACCTGGGAGTAGTTTACTGTGGCACAAATTGCTCCACAGTTTATTCAGTCACATTAATTTCATGTGTAGATGAGCCTACTGATAAGAAAATAGGTCCCTTTTCTATGCTAATAATGAAAAATAGGAAGTTGTTATTTATCAGCTCCCAGTTTTTATCCATACTTTCCAGATGCTCTATTTCCATTGCAAAAAGCTTCACAAAACTTGAGTAAAAGTTTTTCAGTCAGTAACAAAGCCATTTGTAAATGCACCATTTGCCCCTTACTAATTACTTTTAGCTCTATAGAGTTACACAGCTTTAAAATTTCCTGAATTTGAGTTTGATGAAGTGTAACACATCCCTATATCAGGGATGCCAAACCCCTGTCACTTTAAGAGAGAAATCTACAGATGACAGGGCCAGCTGTCCCAAAGTGGATGGAACAGGATTAGTCTAACTGCCAGGGGATACCATAGCTGTCCTTTGGAAGTGGGTCCTGTCACAATACCCAAAACCAAATATTTAGGCCAGATTCATAATTGGGTGTTAAGAAGTTAGGTTGATTAACTTCACTACATCGCTGAATTAAGTGAAGATTGACTTCACTGTGCCAGTTTACATAACCTATTGAATACTTATGCTGATAGCACAAAGGCAAGATAGGATTGACAAGGATGCCAAATACAGACCTAAGATAATAATAATAACAAGCTTACAAAAGTGTACAACAAATATCAATGTTTCTGAGCTGAAAAACAAGTGCTACTTCCTTGTTATTTCCATGTTAAAATATAATAAAAAAATGAGACACAACAATGTATATATTATAATCCCATTTGAGTCAAATTTGTTTGTGTTCTTTTAAAAAGAGTCCTCCCTAAGTACTTACTAATCAATCTCCTATCAACATGCAACACGCTTCCAAATGAAAGAGAGGAAGGTGGTGCACACCCAAATGAATGAAATCAATCAGAATCACAGTAGCATTCAATGAGGATTGCATGTCTTGAATATATATAAACTGCTAGAACAGAGCACAAGCATCTGTGTTTTCTGTCCAGCCACTAGGGATGGGGTAATAGAATCAAACATACAAACTTGCTGGGTATGCTGTGTCCTCCCCTACGCATATTATTGATCAATAAGGGGAGAGAAACTTTGAGTTCCAATTTGTAGAATTTCCATCTGTTTCTTGTATTGGTAGAGGAAAGTAGTTTAAAATCCTGCAGAAGCAGCTCAGATTTCTTGTCCCTCCCAAATGCATGTATCCTCAGGAGCTGCAAAGATCTCATATAATTTGAAGTAGGCAAGGATAGTTTGCACAAAGACTCTTTTCATGCTTCATTTGCACTGTTGTGTATTGAGTGTCTGTATATCTGTTCTGCACTCTATCAGAAGAGGCCCCTGCCCAAACTGCACTGTCTTGTATGTCTGTTTGCTGTTCAGGGTACACAAAATGCACTCAGACCCCCGATCAGTTGTACCTAGAACATCTACCTATGGAGTGGAGATACCCCTTATATGCAAAGTGGTAAGCAGTGTAAATACCTGCAGATCCTGTGTCAGCATACTTCATCTGGCAGTTTTTGAGGATAAGGAAATGCCATTATAATCCAGGAGCACACCCTGCGTGTGCACATTCATTTCCACAGGGGCAAATAACAGCAGCTCATATTTGTGCTGGTGCTACTTGTCCCCAGCCATGCTCCTGCAAACATGCTGTGGCATGCAGCAAATTGCCCCAGGTGGGGTAGGGGAGGCTGGGGCTAGCACTTAGGCTGAACCCAGCAGCCCTACTTAGGGTCCTGGGGTTTCCTTAGGGCTGCAGTTGTTATAAAATGTTGCCCTGGGGGGTTAGGCCAACTCTCAGGATCTCAATATTGCACTTTTAGACAGGAGGATGTGACACAATTGCACATATACAAACACACAAATCAATTAGGTGCATATACACGCACACTACCAGCTCAGGCACATATACAGTCAAACCACCCTAGGCACATGCATACCTATCACCAATTCGAACACATACACTATACGCCCCAAAAGATAGACACAGATCACTAATTCATATATCATGCACACAATGCCCCCACCCCCACACACACATGTTCAAAATAACTAGTCTCGGTTCATGCACATCTATCACCAGTTTAAGCCCATACATGCTACACACCAAATTTAGACAGAATCAGTTACCAGTTACCAGCACCTACACATCCAATACACATATGTGGATTACTAATTCATATACCACACACACAATGATATCTATATATGTATATATATGTGTATTCACTAATTTACACACATACCACCCACCTACACATACACACAGGTGAGTTCCTAACTTGGGTGTT
The DNA here is from genome assembly GCF_000455745.1 of Alligator sinensis. Lineage (NCBI taxonomy): Eukaryota > Metazoa > Chordata > Crocodylia > Alligatoridae > Alligator > Alligator sinensis. The sequence continues at coordinate 263,340 of NW_005842538.1, forward strand.
GTGATGTGTATGTATGTATGTATGTGCTTGCTGTACTTGGGATACCTGGGGAAAGGTTAAGGTAAAAAAGTAGAGGAGTAGGGAATTAAAATCACCGGGACTGGGATTAGAACAGGTAGACTAGAGGGGCCTGGGCTGAAGAACTGAGGCTGGGGGTAACTTTAGGTTAATTGATCTCAATTGATTAAAAGACAATGCCCAAAGCCTGCAGAACAGGGAAGCATGCTAGCACAGAGGCTGGGTCTGGAGCCAGAGCTATGGGGGAGCTGAAAAGGTAGATGGGGAGAGGGAAAAATAGGATTAAGGGAAAGTGTGGGTGTTGAAGAGGGGCTCTGGGTGTGGGGATCCAGAGGATGGCTCCAGGGCAGTTAGAGAAGTTGCAGGGAGCAGCAGTAGGTGCTGGAAGCTGGAGAAAATTGAAGGACAGCTAAGAGGAGCTGGGAAGCTGCGAGGGAGGATTACAGTAGGTGTGAGGGAAGCCTGAATACTGCTGCTACATGTACCACACCACTTTTCTTTGGCATATTTTTTTGTTTTAGATACCAGTATTTTCCAGTATCTAACTTTGCCCCCATGCTGCAAATAGTGTGGTGAACAGATTCACTTGTACCATGTACATTTTGCGGTGTCTCAAAAGGATTTAAGGTGCCACAAACAGCACATCACTGCTCATGCGGACATGGCCCATGGTCATGTTGCCCTAGTCCTCCTACCTCTTCTAAATTATGAAGCTGAAATCTTATAGATGGCTAGTGGCTCTCTTTAGGTGGAAGAGGAGCAGGTGTTACACAGGGCACTGACAGAAGTGACAGACATGCATGGCTGCAGAGCACTTTAAAATTGGCCTATCACATTAAAAATTAACTGTCATCTAATGAGGGATCAGATGAAGGTGCTCCAAAGTGAAGTGTCTTAGGAAACTTCTGTTCCCTAAGGTCACTTTGTCAGCATGATCTGAACTGGGCTGATGCAGCCTAGCCCTGCCCCCAGTGCTGTCTGACCCACACCTCATGGCCTCCCTCAGCCCCATCCTTCTCCAACTCAGGTCAGGTAAACCCCAACCCACAGCTCCCTCCCCCTCCCTTTTTCCCTCCTCCCTTCCTGCAGACAGCATTGGAGCTGGGTGGGGGTAGGAAAGAAACTGCAGACAATCTCCTCCACTGGATCAGCTCCAAAGTGGGTCTGTTGGGTCAGGGGTGCTGCTTTAACAAATGGCACTTATGTGAAGTTCCATGAGTTAGGGCAGGGACCTGCATGTCTGTCAGTGCCCACAGTGGCACTCTCCATCCTCTAATGCTCATTAAGTAAGATCTACAGTTACATCCTCCTTCCACTCTGATGCAAGAGGCAGGAGGGCAAAGAGCATGAAATCCCTGTGGCTTGCAGAGGAACAAAATAGAATGAAAATGTTTAAGATGTATAGTGCCGAGTTCACACTTCACCACACAGAACAGCCTCATGCAAAAAAATTAGCATCCTCACCATAGGAATCTTTGCAAGAGTCAGAATAACAGCCAGAGCTATACCTTTTATTCTACCTGGATCTTGTTATGTGATGTTGTAGACACATCTGCTAAGATGGCAAGCTTTTGTGGAGTCACAAAGTTTAAACATAGATGAAATATAATATATACATATGTGCTCCCCAAATCAATGACCTAGGTAAACCACAAACAAAAGCAGAGCTATTTGCCTATGTATTATTGTTGTTATTAATGTTTCAGTAGCACCAAGGTGTCCCAGCCATAGATAATTCTCCTTCCTACCCCCCTTGTATGAGGTATTATACAACACATAAGATCCTCCCTGTCTCAGGAACAGTTTATGATTTAGGTAACAAACACGATGCAGCAGGTGGACAAAACAACCAGGATTGACATTGGTAAGAGAACAAGGTAATTTACAAGTAGAAATTAACCAAAATGCTGAATCAGCAGTTTATGAATTTAGTGCCTATGGGACTAATCTGTAGGCATCACTAGGTTTCAAGGAAGGATTAATAAAGAATAAGATGGTACCTTTATGAATGGTGTATGAATGAACGTTAAGAGTTTCCAATGGATAGGAGCAGTGTAGGATAAAGAGATACTGTTTATAAAAAAAAAAGTCATTTTATATACATTATAAAAGTATAGGTTATTACAGCAATCATATTTACTTCCCCCCAAAAAATGTTTTCTCCTTTAAAGAAGGTTCTCTATGCCAGGAACTCATGCTATGTCTATCCCTAAAACAAATATCAGAAGGAAGGAAATCTCTCCATAGGGACCCATACTACGAAGGAGGCACAGTCAAGCCATTTTCCCACCCTATTCTAGCTTTCATAGATCTGCACAGCCTTTAGTGACAGGTCAAACACAATTATTATGTGGGTTATGACTCACTGCTCCACCATCATCTTGTTTTGAGGCCCCCCTTTTGTAACGTATCTGGAGCTGGATTCCCTTTGTCTCTATAATTACCGATACGTCTAACCTGTTTCCTTCATCCATAATCTATCTCTGCCTGCTCCAGTCCCTTTGTATTGTTTAGATAGTTTTTGTACCTGGAGATTTCTGTCTTTAAGATTTCAGTGACCCATGCAACATGTTGTTCAAGGCAAATGAAGAAAAGACAACTGACTAACACTCCTCTATTTGTCAGTTGTCTCTCTCTAATCCAACATTGTAGGACACACAAGGAAATTATGGGTTAATGTCAGTGATCATAAAGAATGGCAAAGTTAAGTGAATTGTGTGTTCTGCAACTTGGGTTAGAGGACTCAGGTTGATAAGAAGTGGTAAACACTAGCTGGTACAGCCTGAAGTGTTAGGCCTCATTTTGTTATAAGCTAAGAGTCCCTTGTACCACTCAGTCAGTTTAAAGAATCAGAAAGTAAATAGAACTATTCACACTGCAGGATTTATGTACACATATTATAAATGAATATAAAAAAACTTTAGCTCTGTTGTGTAATTTTTAAAAGCACCTATGTATGACTAGGTGACTTTGGGACCTAAATTCTACTATCAGAATTGGGAAATCTTTAGATTTTTCTGGAAAACTCACAATTTTCTCCCTGTAGAAACTTCACACTTCAAAATACTAAAAAGTCTCCAAACTAGACAAACCTATCGAAAAATTCCAATACACTGAGAAGCTCAGTGTAATAGCTACAGAAATCCATTTCTCACCAGACTCTGACAGACACATCATTCACTTAGTTTTTGATTATCCTCTTCTTCTCCCTTAGACATTTCTAGCTCTTGTACTAGCCAATTTATTCTACTGAGATAGTTACTTCATTTATTATAAATCTGATGAATACTAGAATCAAAATGTCAGCAATGCATTCTGAGTAGTGCATGAACAGTCCTTATCTCCCAGAAAAAGTACTTTTAATAGAAATTAAAGCTCATTCAGAAAATTAGAATTATTTTTGTTATCAATAGAAGCAGGTCACTCAGTATGGACTATGACTTTGATATCATTGGCTTCTCCTTTGATACTTCACTATATCCAGGTTTTATCCATTGATAAATGAAAGGTCATATTACTGATTTTTTTTTTTTTATGTGGAACTATTCTGCCCCAGTACTTTCCAACCAAAAAATTGCCCATAAAGTTCTTCAAAAGTCCCTAAATCAGGAAATCACATACAGATTAAAGTTTCAATATCTTCATGTGCCAAATGGTTGCACAGATTTCCTGTTTTTCTGAAATGATAAGTAGAACAAATATCTCAACAGAAGTAAGGTGCATACAAAAAAAATTTCATGCTTAAAAATCAGTGAGAAAATTATTTTATTACAAAATGGCATAAGAGGAGCAGGTAGTAACACCAGTTATAAGTTTTGGGGGTAATCGCCATCTTGTTCAGTGTTTCTACAAAGTCCAAGACAATGGAATCCTGATTAATTTACTTTTACTCCAAAGCACCATAGTAATAGCAATCACCACAACTGTCTAATACTTTTCACTATTTAATATTACTGTGTAATACTTTCACCCATAGCAATGTCTCCTTCTGTTATTCTAACTGCTGGTGGGCTAGCCTACTATCTGCAGTAGTCATACCAGGGACATTCACTTTTTCAGTGTGCAGATCTATAACTCTTAATAAAAGGCTATACAAGTAGCAGAGGTTTCTTAATCCCACCCCTAACATACATTTCCTAAAAAGGCTTGCTAGAATTTAGCCCAATGAATTTCAGATCCTTCTGCTGTAAAAGTCATTAGAAATCTTTTTCTGATTCCAACAGCAGCAAAACTGAGCACTGGAACTAGAACAACTGGAGATAGAAAGGCCACATCCGCAGAACCATGGACATTTGTTTCCCCAGGAAAAGTAGCAGCAGGACACGTTGTGCCGCCGCTAGTTGTCCCCCCAGGAATGGTTTGGCCCCAGCAGACTTACCTGAGGTCCTGGGGGGCCTCCTGGCACTACAGCACTGGTGATCCTGCTGCTCAGAGCCTAGCCAGTAGCTAGAGTGTGGCTCTGGCCAGCCAGGCTCTGGTTTTGAGCAGTGCGTGCTATCACCGTGTGTGCCGCTCCGCTTTTTTTATGCAGGTTTTTTTGACTGCTCGATATCCAGGGGTCAAAAAAAAAACCTCACACTGTCCCCTTGCAGAGCAGACAACAGCTGAATGTACATTATGTGGTGCTGCAAACATGTCTGCGATGCCACATACCGCACGTCTGTGCTCATCTGGACGTGGCCAAAAATGCTAATTGGTCTTACAGGTGTTTATAGATTCATCTTAGAAAATAAACTGTCTTTTCTTTAGCTGGTGAATCAGTCAACGTAATGCTGTCAATGAATCCAATCCAATTTTAATGTTTATGGCTTTGTGCTTTTTAAAAACAAGATTATGTAGGAAAATTAGGGGTGCCAGGATAGCTTGGTTTCCCCTTGTTTGAAGCATCAGATAAAGACTTTGCATGTCATCTTGGAATCAATAAACTGTTGCTAGGATGTAAATGTTTCCATGGTAATAGTTGAACTGTTTAGCTACACTCACAGCTACAGTTCTTCTCTCCCTCTTTTTTACATAGCATGAATATTTGCACAGTTTCTGAACTAATATATAAATGAAAATGGAAGACGAATGGGAAAACTTGCATCAGCTTAGAATCTTTGCAATCTCAGTGTGACTCGAAGAATTGTAACTGAAAAGAGATTCTGGCCTTAATCATAGATTTCTTCTGTGTTCTCTCATTTCAGATCTCTGACATGCAGTCAGTAATCTCTCCGAGTAATAATATCTAGAAAATAGCCCAAAATCTTGAAGAAGAGAGCTTGTTTTTCTTGAACCTAAATCTTCAGTTCTGACATTCTTTTGTCTCTCCCTTGTTTTGTTCTTTTTAGAGTAACACGCAGCCACTTCTCAGCACTCTCTGTGAACATGTACAGGCTGTGATTGGATTGCCCCCTATCGGGTCCAAAAAGGCAATTGTAGTATTGTGAACCATGATGTGTCTGCAACATCGGAGATCAGGCAATAATTGGATCTCCAGGTACACTTAGAAAGAGGTTTTAGGGTCTGATATATATATATATTTTTAAAAAGGTGTTTGTTTTTAGATTTTTTAATTCTACACCTATTCTCAAAGATTTTGACTGTGTGGAGGGAGGATCTGCTGACTATGTGAACAGTTGAACAGAACAAAGGTGGGCTCCATGCTTATGCACCATGAGAACCTGTGTCTTCACTGGCTTTAAAAATTCAGTACTTGTTGCATTTCCTGTAAAACTATTTTGAAATGCCAGGTCATCTCGGGGAGTTGCCAGAGTTCAGCTAATACACCCAATGGGCGAGTCCACACATGCAGGCACATGCACTTACAGCAGCTCAAGTAGCAGCAGCACAAATTGTATGCTGGAGATTTGTGCCTCAGCACACGTGCCTGAACATACACTTTGGTGTGGGGCAAACTGTGCCACTTGGGACAAACTGACTCTCCCCAGCTCCTCCCGGAACTTCAACCAGGAAGAGCTAGAGGCTGGGGCCAGCCTGTCCTGGCCCCAGCAGTATAAAAAGCTGCTCTGGTGAGCAGCTCAGGGCTATTTGCCTTCAGGAGCTTCTGAGGCCCAGCCAGTTGGTACCTGGGGACAGTACCACCCCCTTGTGCCAGCGGGACTGCTGAAGCAGCCCGAACCTAGAGAAGCCCCTGCACCCTCTACCCACTGCAGCAGTCTGGCAGGGGGGACTGCTGCCTGACTGACCTGCTGCCACCTGCGACAGCATCCTCCCCCATCACTGAACACCTGCCAGACCCAGACAAGGATTGCACAGCCTCCTGGGCTGTGGCATGGGTACTGCAGCTGAGCCACCTGCACCTCAGGACCAGTTGCCAGTGGGCTGTGACTTCACAGTTGTCCTTCATGTGGCACTGCTATCACATCTTTCTATGGCCCTGCTCTGCCATTTGGGCAGCCATTACCCAAAAGATGTGCTCATTGCAGTGGCCCACTTTGAACTGTCAAAGCATGTCTTTCTGGCCTCAAGTGGCCAGGAGGTCAGCCACCCCATCGGCCTTTCAGCTGGGTGCCCAGCTCCTGCCACTTGCCTCACCAACAGGGATCCCTGTTTAACATTTTCAAATTCTCTAATTAAAAAAAAAAATCTCTCATTAAAATATCCCAAATCCATGTTCTTCTGTGATTAAAATGAAATGCCACTATATATATAGAGAGAGAGAGATCAGCTGGGCAATGTTTTATTATATTTACAATTTTATAGCAATTTGGAGGCCTACCAGTGCCTCTATCATCATCATCAAATAGATTCTAAATATTTATACACTTTGACGTTTCCTTTTGGTTTTTTTATCATAGAAAAATCAGAGCTGCTCCTGCCCCCTTCACTCACCAGGATGTGGGGACAGCTGCAGCTGGACCCATAGCTGCTTTGTAGTGCTTAGCACCACTGATATGCCAGTGCCCTGCCCCTGCCCATACCCTTGCTCACCAGTCCCAATTCACTGCCCCACTCCTCACCTGCAGCCCCTGCCTGCCCCGCACTCCCTGTGTCCCCACAGCAACTCCCTTCTAGCAGCAGGACATAGGTCCACTTGCAGATGTCCAATCTGCTGCTTTGTGGTTTTGAGCAGTGCCAGACCTTGCTGTTCTGCTCCCTGCACATGTGCCCAGGCCCCAGCAATCCCCATGCCCTTCCTGGGAACCCTTGACTGGTGCTCACAGACTGGGCTGGCAAGCCCCTTCCCTCCCAGGCCAGCCTCCCCCTGATCAGGCTGCTCTAGGGGGGCTCCAATCCTGGTTCTGGCAGCTGCTCCTACCCAAAGTGCTCCTCCATCCCCTACCCCCATCTCTCTCTCTCATACACACAGACACACACACCCCTGCTGACACCCCCCACCCATCACATAAACCCATTGACCCCACTGCCACCTCAATTTCCCCTGCTCCTCACCCACCCCTGCTGCCACCTCCACCCATCCCCTGAGACCATCACACCCCCCAAGTGGTTCCTGGGACCAGAACCCCCCAGGTTGGGGCTGCATGTCCCAGCAGCAGTGTGGTCATGGCAAAGGACTGCAGTGCAGTAGTTGCCCCTGCAGCCATGGCTCCCACTAGCAGGTCCCATCCCATCTGGCAGCTGGGAATGTAGGGTGTGAGATTGGGGAGGGGGGGGCCTGTGGGGGATCAAGGGTATAGGACGGGTGGGTGTGAGGTTTGTAGGGGAGACTGAGGGGCTTGTGAGTGGGGGTGGAGTGGGGTTTGTTGGTGGGCATGTAGGTGGAAGTGAGGGGTTTGTGGGGGTGGTTTGTGGGGATGGGGTTTATAGGATGGATTGTAGGGGAGTTCATAGGGGTTTGTGGGTGTGGGTTTTGTGGGGGGGATGCCACATGCTGCAGGCACATGGAGGCAGGAGCTGGCCCAGCCCAATGGCTCATGAAACATGTAGAGACAGAAGCCGGGCCAGCCCCATGGCATGTGGCTTCTGCCTGCAGTGCCAGGAGCCTCAGGTGGCAGCATGAGCCAGCCTGGTCCTTCCTGAAGGCACACTCCAGAAGCCTGGGCCAGCTCTGTGCGCCATATGTAGCCCCCAAGACTCAGGTGGTGCCATGTACCACTGGGGGGTTCTGCCTGCAGTGGGCCATGAGCGGCACAAGGGCTCGCTGCTGGATGCTGCCACCAGTGACAGGAGCTGTGCACCATGGGAAGGAATCCACTCCTCCCATGCAGTCCCCCCACTTCCACAAAGTCCCATCACCACCACATCCCTGCTTACCGGGGACACAGCCTGTGTCCCAGCCAGCTCCAAGCCACTGCTGGCAGCCATGGCCCATTTCTATTTCCTCCAGAACACCGAGGCAGCATGCAGCAGCATGATGGAGAAGCAGAGGCATACAACAGGCATAGAGATGTTCTGGCCAGGTGCTAGAGCATCTCCTTGGAGGACCCAGCTTCCACTTGCTTCAGGGCATGCTCCAGGAGTGCATCCTGTGCCATTTTTTTCCAGTGTGTTTTCTTTTGATACCAGGATTCCCCAGTATCAAACCTAGAGTCCGCAATGCAAATATGCAGCATGGAGAACATTTTTTAGTTTGTGGCATGTCTCCTGAGGCATCTCAAACTGCTTTAAAATGCCACAACAGACACATGCTCACTCATGTGGATGCTGCCAATGACTAACTGAACAGGACTGTCTTCCTTTGTTCTTCTCACAAAACCTCTCAATTGTTGCTTGCCCCACCAATACAAGAATATTCCAGCTGCAGCCACAATAATGTTGAGTAAACTGTGTGCTGCCCGCAGTGACAGGGGTGGGAGAAATAAACTCCAAAGCAATAAACTCCAGAGTTTATTGCCTTGCACTAGTTACACGTGTAGATTCACTCCTTGACACTCTTTATTCTGTATACTACCCTCCTCCTTTGGTGAGGAATAGGTAGGGCCTGTTACAGGGCATGTTACAGCAGTAAGAGATATTAGTGTTTGAATTTTGTTTCCAGGTATTCATTTTTGCCTGACATGCTTGTTAAATAAACACACTATAAATCAGAGAAAGAGAGAAAGAACTGAACACTTAAAAAAACCAAAAAACAAATATTTAACAAACCCTCTTACTTGCACATAGTATCTTAGAGGATAAATTATTACAGGAAATTTATACCGTGGTTTTCAGAACTGGTGGCCCCCTTGACAGGCATGTTGTGAGGGGGAAGAAAGGAGGACAGGTGGAATGGACACTAGAAGCCCAGGTGGCATTTGCAAAGGTAAGATCAGCTTTGTGCCATACCCCAGTGTTGTATATGCTTGACTTCACACAGATGTTTCAATTACATACAGATGCATTAGCCATGGCCTTAGGGGCTGTTTTAACCCAACAAGTTGAGGGGGAAGAACAGCCAATTGCATTTGCAAGTAGAAATTATCCAGGGCCAAGACTCAGTATTCATTGATAGAAAGTGAGTGCTTATTGATAAAATGGGGAGTCGAATTATTTCATTATTTAGATGGAAGAAAATTTACTGTAATAACACACCATGCACCACTCCATCAGCTGCAAACATCTAAGACTGAAAATGCTAGACTGATGAGATGGGTCTTGGCCCTTCAACCTTTTTGTTTCTCTACAGAGTACCAACCAGGACAGATAAACATTGTCAGACTTCCTCTCATGACTGAAAGATGACAGACAATCAATGGCACCGATCATGGATAACAAGTAAGAGATTCACAGAAAAATGGCTACTAGGGCTACACAGGTGGGAGTTTTCACTAAGAGGGGAGGTGTGTGACAGGGCAGCAAGCCTGCCCTGTCATGGAGCTCTGAAGGAACAAAGGAAGAAGAGGGACTTACCAAGGCAACAAGCCCAGTGGGGGAGAGAAGACACAGCAGACCCAGAGCATGGAGGAGATGTATGGAAGACCCAGATAGGTTGTGAAGCAAATGGCTTCATGAGTAGAGAGAGCAGCGAAGGGGAAACTGTTGCAGCAGATGCAGTGGATTGCTGGGGAGAATTAAAAGGGAGCCTGATGAGTAGTCAGCTCTCAGAGGGAAAAGGGAAATGCCCTGAGAAAGACCCATGGGAGCACGGAAAGGCAACAGTGCGCGGCCGAGAGAGGGAACCCAAGGAAGAGTCCCAAAGAGAGACTTACCTGCAAATCCAGAGATGGGGTAGTGGAAACAGCCAGGACAGTGAGTCTGAATCCAGTGGGCACAGGGTCCCATTGTGGGGACCTGGAAAAAGAAAGAGACAGAACTGAGTAGGGACATGAGTTAGGAGAGGTGGCCCTGTATACCCCTATACTGAAAGACATATGTAGAGGCAAACGGTGTGACAGTTTGCTTGTGACCCCTGTGGGGAAGAACGGGGCAAGAGACCATGAACAAGGAAGTTCCGGCAAGAGACAGAACAAAGTACTTTGAGAACTGTAGTTCCCCCAGGGAAGACATAACAAAAATGAAGCTGTAATATCTGGTATGGTAAGCACAGGGTATGGGGATGGTGGAACCCTGTGAAGAGGAGTCAGCCTTCTGAACCACAGATCTAACACCAACCTTATCTCACAGGACTGTGTTCATCTTTTGGTACCTTCTTTTTCCATCAAAGTCATTGCAGGTGAGAAATAAAGGAGATGACCAAGTTCATCAAAAGCGAGAGATTGCAATTTTATTTTTGCGGGAATGACTAGTCTCTCACACAAAGCAAATGCAAACAAAGGGATATTGTTAGAAGGATGGCAACACCCCCCCCCTCAAAAAAACTAAGAACATGCAGATTCTATTCCTTTCCCTATTTTGCAATTCAATTTCTAGAACACCTCAAAACCAACAAAGGTCCAAATTAATCATTCCTAGGTCTAGTGTTTGTTTGAGCTTCTCTTATTGTCCTCTCACAAGGCTTCAGGAGCCTATCATGACTTCTCAGTCATAACTTTCAGTTTATCAAGCAGGGTGCTATTGGACTGCAGTTGTCCTGACTGCCAAAAATGGTATTTATTAGGAAAAAAGACAAAAAACAGAAAGAAAGGAAAGCAAGGGGTAAAAGGTAAACTAAAAATGACACTTAAAGAAAGAAAATTAACAGGAGTTTTAGGTTCTCATCTTAAAAAAAAAAATAGTTCCAAGACATGGAAGAGAGATCATCCCTTTTGATTCCATCACTTCGTGTTGTCTAGCCAGGTCATCTTTCAGGAAGAAGGGATGACTGTAAACCTGTATATCACAGCAGATAAGGGTGGTGATGACCCTGACAGTGAAAATGCCAGTCCTTCCTCATGATAAAATGAATGATCCTGGTCAGCATTCTCTCTAAGCTGTGTGGTGCATGGAGCTGCGCAGGCGTGCCTGACAGCACAGCATGGTGCGCCTGTGCAGCCATGCACACCATGCATTTTAGTGGGAATGCTGATCCTGGTAGGAATAATGAGCTAGAGACTCATACAAACAAAAGAGCTTCTTGCTTTCAGAATGGATCAGATTTCACAAAGCACCAGTGTTGCCAGCTGTGACTATTTTTAAAGGGCCCAGGCCAAACTGCAAAAATGTGGCTAAAGCAGAAGACCCCAAAGCCTTTTTCTGAGTGACTGTAGAATGAGCTTTTGCAGAGGTGATAATCAACGTGTTCAGCAGAGTAAAGGAACCAATCAACACGTCCAGCTAAACTAGTAATGAGATCCAATTAAGCATAGCATAAGGCCTGAAAGGAGATGTTGTAAAAGACCTTGCATTAAATACTTAAAAAATACTATATCATAACTTTATCTCAGTAGTAGTAGTGATTGATATAACCAAATGTATTAGATGCTGGTTTGCTATAACAGATACATTTTTTTTTCAAGTTTCTTAGATAAATTGTAAAAACAAAGGAGTCTTGTCAGTGAAGATGATAAACTAAGGTGAAGGAGAAACAGCACTGTGTTGAACAGCATTCCACAGTCACAGGGAAGGAAATAAAGAATCCTCCCCTCCAGAAGTGTAACTTTCATAGGAACATGAGTCCCAACTACTTGAAACATTCAAAGTCCACAAGCGATCTGGTTCAGTTCAGTTCCAAAAGTTGCAGTGAAACAAACAAATATAAATAATTTATTATATTATTGTAATAAGGCATCTATAAATATAAGGTATCGGCTGGAGGGAAATTTGGAGAACTCAGGAAATTTGAGAAGACTGACAGCAGTCTGTATGCTACCCTCTTCCTTACTCTTGAGACTGCTTAGCTACATATTTTAGGAGAAATATCTAAATACTTTTGGGATCAGGAACTTAATGGAGTCATCTGTAAAGTGTTTCTGGCAACTTTCTTCACTTACGAGATAATTTTTTTTTAATGGCATAGATATGCATCCTTGGTATGTATACTAAGCACAGCTATAAAGAGTAATATTTCTGACCCTCACTCGCTAAAATATTCACAGCATGATGCTGGTTTTCAGTTTTTGCCACAGGCTACTCCCACTTTTTCCAAAATCATTTCCTTTGAGACACCCCAAATCATAGGACTGTCACTGAGAGACAGATGGACACAACTCACAGGAAAGTTCTTCTTTATCATAAACTCCTCTCCCTGTAGCCTTTGCTTTCCCTTATTTTGCCACTCTATCTTTAAAAAAAAAAATCATTATTCCTGTTTTCCATGGGTACATGCATTATTTACTGGTAAGGTGCATGTATATTCAGTACTAGTTTCTGCATTAGAACTGAACAAGTGGAACAGGGCAACAGGTCAAAAATGTACCAACTTCCAATCCATTTACTATTAGAAAATCTCACAAGCTTAAAATTGCTTTCAAATATCAGATCATTAGCTAGTTTATGTCTGTATAACAACATAGCCTAACAAGGCATATCTTCATGTGCAATTCATGGATGTGTCTACATGAGACGCTACATCACCATAGTGACAAGCTACATCACCATAGCTCATTGCTACAGTGACATAACTTCACCGGGCATGAACTATGATGCCGACAGTACTGCACCGTAACTGCTAAAAATAGCTGTGTGGCATTGGGACTGAGCAGTAATTCCAGTTACTGCACAGTCATTTAGCACTTGCTTGAGCAAATACTAAATGACTGAGTAGTAAAAAGTGCACAGTCAGCTGCACATGTAGACATGCCCACTGAGACTGAATAAACTCTGGTGTAATTTAAGCCAGAATAAACTAATCCAAACATCAATATCTACATGTGTGTTTAAGCACAGTAATTTACTCTTCTGTTGGATAGTACTTGTGTCTGATGGAACTATCCAATGGTGCAGTAAATTAGTCTACACCAGCCTAATTACTATGCACATGTAGACAGTAACACTTTACTGCAGAGCAAATTAATCTACTGTGTAATAAAGTGCATGTGTAGATGGACCCACAGTTATACCAGTTTATGCCAGGTGAGGATCTAGATTTCTGTATTTTCTAAGACTTGCTGAGGCAAGCTTTGATATAAATGGTGGAGTAAGGTATATGATGTTATCCACGTGGGTGTAATAAACATGCTGGGAAGATCATTGCCAGGAAAAAAGATAATGAGGATTGAAAAGAAAAACAGAAAGTAATCCACATTGATTTAAGCTATGAAGGGAAAGGCTTTGGCCAGTCAAGTTCCAAAGTGTGTTGCTTTACAAAGTCGCATTCAGACAAGTGTGCACATATGGTATGTGGCACTGCAGACCTGTCTACAGCAACACACATTGCACACACCACACATGCAGGTGTTTCCCACACCACTAATTTACAGCACAAGTGGGTTTTTTTACACTGGGAATTTCCACTATCAAAAAAAGAGTGGGGTGGCACATGTGGTAACAGCTTGCACCATCTGAAACCAGAGTCTGACCAGTGCAGGTGCTGTCCCCAGCCTCCTGTACCCCACTTGGGGCAACTTGCCAGGTTCAACAATATGTGTATACAGGTGTTCTCTGGGGACAAGTAGCAAAGATTCATAGATTCATAGATTTTAGGGTTGGAAGGGACCTCAATAGATCATCGAGTCCAACCCCCTGCATAGGCAGGGAAGAGTGCTGGGGTTAGATGAACCCCGCTAGATGCCTATCTAACCTCCTCTTGAAGACCCCCAGAGTAGGGGAGAGCACCACCTCCCTTGGGAGCCCATTCCAGACCCTGGCCACTCTAACTGTGAAGAAGTTCTTCCTAATGTCCAGTCAAAGGGACAACTGTATGCTGCTGCTATTTCTCCCCAGGGAAATGCACATGCACACTTGTTTGAACACATCCCAACTGTTCATAAAATTGTTTTCAGGGAGCTTGATTTAAATAAAAAGTTGTCCAAATTCAGAAGTCAGTTAAAAGGTGCTTTGATCAGGCCTTTATTAGTGTAAACAAGTATAACATACTAAAACCTGAAACAAAACCTATTGGCTAGGGACAGAAGTTACACATAAGCTGGTTTAAGTCATCAGAAACTGGTTTAAACCTGTAACAGAATAGAAGCTCAGTGCATATAAACCAGCTTCAAAATGGCTGAAACTGGTTTAAGATAAACGTGGTTGAATGTAGTATCAGACTTAACTGATTTGAGTCAAACTGGTTTATGAAACTTTTGTCCCAGATGCCTTCCTAATTCAAATTAAATCAGAGTCCCCCAGCATCCCACCATGCTTTTCAGCCCTGGGCCAGGCTGAACTGAGCTGTCTGCTCCAGCAGAGTAGGGTTGCGGGGTGGAGGAGAGAGGCAGGGACTGCCTCTTGCGCTCCCCCCCAGGAAAACCCTAGCTGGGGTCTGGGGCAGGGTGGGGGCTTAAACCCCACTTCCCCTGAGTATAAAGCTGCCCTGCCCTGATAAAGTTACTGAAAGTTACAGCTGGCTGCAACTGTGGACTACAAATCCCAGAGGCAACTGGAAGTAGAAAGAGGAAGTGATGAGCACCCCTGCAGAGTCCTGCTTCTGTGATGTTGGACTGAAAATCCCACAAGCATCAGGGACAGAAGGAAGAGTAAGTGCCAGAGATCTGTGCTGTAGCACCCCCCCCCCCCCCCCCCCACCTCTGGCCCGGCCCCCCGCAGGT
>NW_005842538.1:278354-305419 GCF_000455745.1 Alligator sinensis
TGGCTGCATTTCCTGAATCAAAGGTAAATGTGTGTCCAGTTGTTTCTCAGTTTAATCTTTGCAGCTTAAACTAACCTGCAAAGACTGAATTAATTCAGCCTTGGGCTTTTTGACTGTCTGCACTTAGCTACTGAAGTAAATTGAAGCCTTACCACTGACTCCAGTGGGGTTTAGAATACATCCTAAGAGGAAACAAGATGACATGGCAAGAAAACCCACTGAGGGAGCAAGTTAAACCAGGGGGTCTTCCACTAATTTCAAATTCCTCCACTTTCTGGGCAGAGGGTGAATGGGGGTGTTTAATACAACCAATTATGGATATGTTTAAGCCCCTGTCAAAGCCATGATTGTTGTTCATGTTTACCCAAGTGAGTTTTGATTAGCTAGCTAAGGTAATAACAACATATTTGTAGCATCACAGCTCAATACAACTGAGCTGTGACAGAAAACAGAGCAGAGAAGCATGTTAAGCACTCAGGAAGTTAAGCTTGCTCTGAGCTCTATGCTGTCACAGCTACAATGCTATCAGTAACTAAACTAAATAGTTGACGTAGTGGGTGCATCTACACAAGACACTACATCAATATAGCAATGAACTACAGCGATGTAGCTCATTCCTATGGTGACATAGAATTGGCAGGCACTGACCATGATGCCACTGCTAGTGAGCAGTAGGTTCAAAAATAACCCATGCACTGCCCAGATTCAGCACAGTCATTTGGTACTGCTTTAGCAATTACCAAATGACTGTGCAGTACTAACTGTGCAGTTAGGGGCACGTGTAGACATGCCCACTAATAACATTGTAGCAGTGGTGCTATGCTAGTTCAGAGAAGATGACATAGATGCAACCACACCGTTGTATTGAAGCATAAATGTACTTTGTAACTGTTTGCAGGGTCAGGTATGTTTAAATTTGTCCATACTATGGAAAAATATTATGGAACCTCATCTTCCTGCTTCCAGCACCGTCTACCCTCTAGGATCCATAGTATCTATGAGTTATCCCCCAGCAGGCCTCTACAGCCTTAACACTTGTATAGCACCACTGTGAAAGGATGAAAAAATGTACGTTTAAAATGCAAATAATTGACATCCACAAACACCCAAATATCCTATATGCTATGTTACAGGTATTTCCATGTAACAACAGGGCAGAGAGGCTGCTAAGGAAAAGGCCTAAAACAGATATCCATACATGGCCTATGCCCAAGATTTCAGAGTTTTAACCAGAATAGGAGATGAAAGAACCTGTGAAAATTAAGGTTTCTGGATATTCTAAACTTTAATTCCCAGCCCTTATGTTTGGATTTTTTTTTTACTTAAATGTGAATTTCCTTGGCGTATATCACTTGGGTTGCCAATAACTACAGTGTTCTTGAAATTAATTTTATCTTAAATTACAGATATGTCTTTTCAATGTCAGTTCTCTTTCAATAGAGTTTTTGTCTTGGTAAAGATGGATTTAATCACTACCATATTAGTCCAGTTTTATCCTGGTGTAAAGCCATTGAACCAATTGATTTAGACAACCCTGCAGTGAATCAAACCCAGAATGTCAGCTTACTTGATGTACTCTCATTTATCCTTCTCTATCTGTATATTTTTCCCATCACAATCAGATATTTTCACAGTCTTAAACTAATTTTCTCAAATTACTAGAGTGATTTCCTGCTTTCTATAGATATATTATTTATCTGTTTCAGTTTTTCAATTCAGGACCCTCCTTGAGGTTTCATAAACATTTATCTGCATTCATTTGATCTTATGCTTTGTGTATGCTTGAGACTGCACCCATTTTACTATTTATTCTGCTCATAAAGCTTTCTCTCTGACTTCTCTACTTAGACTGACTTTTTTTTCCTTTGAGTAATGTAATGTAATACCTAATTTGTATCAACTGGAAATGTGGCATATCAAGGCCACTGTATCTCAGTTTAAGTTGAACAGAATTCAATATCTACATGGATAAGCATGTGGTGAAATGAGCAGATTTCACCTTTAAAAGCCATTCATCTTTTCTTCACATCTGAAAACCTTGGAGCAAAAGAAATAATAATTTCTAGGAAACTAAATCCAATGTTCTTCTATGCAGTAGGTGATAAAGTGCTGATGCTTAAAATTCTGGTACATTTACAATCTGCAGCCCAGGGTCCGCAGGAAAAGTCAGAGGAGGCTGAAGACTGCCCCATCTTATCTCAAATGCCAACAGCCTCATACACAAACAAGGGAACTCCAGAAGACCTATCATTTCCAACCATGGAATCCTAATGGAAGAAATATCAGGTTTCATTAAATCCATTTGAGAACCACTTGTCAGCCAAAGACTGAGTTTTATCCAAGACACAACAGACTTTCTGCAAAAACTCAAAAACATAGACCACCTTCCAAACAATACCCTCCTAGCCACCATGGATGTCACTAGCTTATACACCAACATCCCACACCAGGATGGATCCAAACCTGCCTCACACATCTACAAGAGCAAGATTACAACTCAGAGTACAGACCCCAGGATATCATTGAACTCATCCTCGCACACAACAATTTCAGTTTCAACAATCAACACTTCCTTCAGACCATGGGCACAGCTATGGACATTAAAATGGCCCCATTATATGCCAAACTTTTTATGGCCCACCTAGAATAAGAATTGCTCAAAAACTACGCCATCAAACGCATGCTATACCTGAGACACACAGATGACATCTTCATCATTTGGACTGAAACCCTGCAGTCTCTGATTGATTTCCACCAAAAATTCAACAATCATTACCCCTTCATCAGACTATCACTTAAATACTCTAACACCAGCATTTCCTTTTTTGGACACCATGATCAATATCCAAAATGGTAAATTACAAACCACCATGTACAAGAAACCTTCAGACCAACATACATATCTACGCAGAACCATCAATCACACCAAGAAAACTAATTTACAGCAAAGCTCTACAATACCACTGAATTTTCACCAAGGAGAATACCCATGATCATCACCTCATGACTCTCAAAAGGGCCTTCATGCAACAAGGAACTCTTCAGGAGAGATAGATCATACTTTTGAAAGAGTCACCCAGATATCATGCGAAGATTTGCTGCAGTACCAAAGAAAATCCCCACAAATTGCACACCATTAGTAATGACATACCCCCCTTCCCTGAAACCTACATGGAAAATCCTCAAACAATTGCAACCCATACTAGAAGAAGAGCCAATTCTTAAAGAGATCTTTCCAGAACCAACCATCCTAGCCTTTAAACAAGCATCAAACCTCGCTAACCTCATCACCAAAAAAAACTCCCTATGACCCAAACCACACCTAATGGATCCAGACCATGCCAGGACAAGAAATGCAAAACCTGTCAACCCATCTCCACCACCCCCACAATAACCACATCCCACAACAGAACCATCACCATTCCTGTTATATATCTCATCCAGTGCACCAAATGTCCTGATGGAAATTATGTAGGAGAAAGCAAACAACAACTGCACCAGAATGAATGCAAACTGAAAATCCATCAAAGACAAAAATATCCAATTACCTGTGGGTGCACACTTCTCACAAGACAATCACTCCCTCTCCAATCTCTCAATTCTAATCCTCAAAGGGAACTTACAATAACCCTTTTATAGATGAGCCTATGAACTTCGCTTCAAAAACCTACTGGATACAAAAAATCATGGACTTAATGTAGACATTGGATTTATGACATATTACAACCTGCCTGACATCTGATTCACCAGGTACCTGCCTGACCTTACCATTGACACTTTTTTCCCACCCTTCCTCCCCTCCTTCTCTATTCTTTGTCATCCTAATTTCCAGCTTTTTACTTTTTTCACAGACTGCCTCTTTTCTACCTTGGAGAACTCAACTACAGCCGTCTCCCTTGCTTACCTTTGGCATTATTTCCCCCTTGTTCCCCCTCCCCTCCCTTCTCTACCCCTTGTTTTCCTAATTTCCATCTATTTACATTCTCACTGACATCCTGCCACACTTTTAGCTTCTTTCATTCCTTGTAGATCTCAAAACAAAAGAGACTCCCTATGCCTGAAGAAGGATGCTTGTGCCCAAAAGCTTGCACAAAACATTTTTCCAACTACTCAGGTGGTCTAATAAGAGATATTGCATCTACCCAGAGAACCTTGTCATCCATAACTACAGGTGGTTAGAAACATTTTTCTAAGTTGGGGCAGTCATTTTTCACCAAAGTCTCAAAATGGGATGCTCCTTTGTCCTTCTCCCCACTCTCTAGCATGCTCAGCTCTGGTATGATCTGAGTACACAAGGTAGTGGGGAAGTGGGAATACAGAGTACCAGAAAGTTTAGGTGGGTTTGGGGGTGTGAAATAGTCCTGTTTTTGCCAGTTCACCTTTTTTAGACACCTGTCCTAGGCATCCTACTGAAAACATGAAAATGTGTTTGTTTGAGCAAACTAATGTGACACCTGGCCCAGGACAAGTTTTTAAATGGGCCATCCTGGTGAAAATGAGATATACTGGGCATGTATACAGGAGACACTAAATGCACAATAGACTAATTCTACTGTGCATTAGCGTGTCATAGCAAAAGTTGTGTTATTGCACTAATGTGCAGTAGAATTAGTCTACTGTGCCTTAGTCACACTAAAAAGGCACTACTGAACAATAGCATTGGTTACTGGTTACACATTCAGTTAGTACCTGTTACTACTAGGGGTGCACCGATAAAGATTTTTTGCCTAATACCGATGGCCAATTATTAACCAGCCATATTAGCCAATAATGATCCAATAGCTGATATGCAACCTGGCAGCTTGGAAAGCAGCCTCCTGCTGATAAGTCTGTGGGGGGTTAGGAGCATGGGAGAAGGAAGGGGCATGGAGGGGTAGATTGAGGCCCCCACAGTGAGGGAGGGAGTGGGGCTGGGGCTAGGGAGTGGGGCTGGGGCTGGGGCAGGGGCAGGCTTTACCCAGCCAGGGTGGTGAATGTGACTCCGGAGCAGTAGGCAGCTCATCAGGAGGGTGCAGGAGGTGGAGAAGGGAGGCAGCTCCCCACTGCTGCATGCATCCCCATGGGAGGCATGGGGGGCATGTGGCCTGCCAGATTTTTGCATGGGGCCAGCGCATGCTGCCTGTTGCAGGTTTGGAGCTGGGGGCTGGCCCAATTCAGAGGCCAAATCTCCAAATCCAAATTGAATCACTAGAAGCTTAAAACTTTCTGGTAAGATTAAAAAAAGATTTGGAAGAAATTCGGCAATTCAGAGATTTGGAAGGCACTCTTTCAAGGGAAACAGAAACTTAGAAAAAGGAGGAGGAGCGGGGAAGGAGAGGGAGCAGGTGAGGAAGAACTGATATCTCTAGCTGGCCAGTGAGTGTGATTTCTCCCTGACTGCCCTTCCAATCACAGTGTCTGGGGAAGGGATATAGAAACAGCAAAGAAGCCTCTGTATACAGACTTTTCTGTCTCAGAACCCCCCTGCACCTATCTCCTTGACAGCTGAAAGGCTTTGTGGCTTCAACCCTATTGTCCCTGTAGTTTTGACCCTGCTGTGGCTGAACACACACGCATGACATGAGTTTTGCTTTCAAGCATTTGATGTGCAGTTTCCCAGAAACCCCTACACCTAGCTCCTTGAAACTTGGCAGATTTCATTCCCTGAGCAGGGGCTACCATCTTTGCAAGTTTTATCTTAATCAGCCACAAAAGGACGAAGATATAGATATTTCATTGATTCCCCATTATACTCTATGGCCGAATATCTGAATCTCTCCAAATTGTTGCCAAATCATCAAAAGCCAATTCAGCCGAATGAATTCAGAAAAGTGATCTGAATCTCTGAATCAAATTGCTGGCCTCCAAATTGGCCAAATCTGAATCCAAATTGAATAGTTCTCTATTCACACAGGCCTACCCAGCACCACCGCCACCCACCCCACCGGCACCCACCCCGAGTGCAACCCTGTTCCAGACCTCCCACTGAGAAGAGGCTGGCACAGCCCACAGCTACAACCCACAGCAGGCAGTTCGCCCTTGCCCCATGCACAAATCCAGGGGGCACATGCCCCCCATGCCTCCCCTGGGGATGAACACAGTGATGGGGTGCCACGTCCCCCTTCCCACCTTCCCATGCCCCCTGGATGACCTGCCCACAGCTCCAGGGTCACATTCACTACCCTGGCTGTGCAGCACCTGCCCCTGCCCCTGCCCCTGCCTCTGCCCCACTCTGTCCCTCCCCGTGGGGTCCTTGATCTGCCCCCCCATACCCCTTCCCTCCCCTCTGTCCCTTCCCCCCAACAGACTTACCAGCCAGATGCTGCTCTTCACACTGCTGGGCTGCATTCCTGGTCATGTGCAAGCTGTGACCACGCACATGCACATGCACATGGCATTTATCGGTGATATTATCAGCAATTCTGGCCAAAAAAAAGGTGATTGCCAATAATGTTAATTTTCCTTTATTGGTGCTGAACCCATTTCTGACCAATATATTGTTGCACCTCTAGTGATTAGAGGTACTAAACTTAATGCACTAGAACTACAGCACATTAATACATGTGTAGACAAGACGAATATCACCCTATTCTAATTTCTAGCTTACATGTATTTGAGGCTAGTTATATGTATATGTTCATGTGTCACTGTTATTCTCTAGCCTAATAGTGTTTTACTTCCCTAGTGTTTACCTTCCTGATATATATTTAGACACCAATCATTTCCCTAAGCTCTTTCATCTCCTGTAATAAGATAGGTTTTCCTTTTCCCTGATCATTCTAGTTGCC
The DNA here is from genome assembly GCF_000455745.1 of Alligator sinensis. Taxonomy (NCBI): domain Eukaryota; kingdom Metazoa; phylum Chordata; order Crocodylia; family Alligatoridae; genus Alligator; species Alligator sinensis. The sequence continues at coordinate 285,122 of NW_005842538.1, forward strand.
TTTCTTTGCACCCATTTCAGATTGAAATAATCTTTCTTGGACACAAATGATCAAACATGCATGTAGTATTCCAGTTGTGGTCTCAGCAGCCCCTTGGACAATGGTACCTTCCTACATTAATTAGATGAAAATACCTAATTTGATGTGTCTTAGAAATAAATTTTGGTTATTTTTTTTCACAGTAATATCACATTGGTGTCTTATACTTATTCTGTGATTGAGTAATATACTAAAGTTTTTGCTTCCTCCTGATTTCGAACTTGATAGCTCCCAGATTATAGAAAAAAAGTGTTATTGGTCTGAACTGCATGACCTTTCCCTTTGTACTATTAAGTTTTATCCTATTCCTATTACTCCAATGTTTAAGGTCATCCAATTCTTCTTGCATGATACTATGATTCTTCCAGCAAAAATTCTTGACACATACCTGTTTTGTATTTTTGATGTCTTCCAAGAACTGTTCATGAGTTACACTGTATGATCTTTAAGTAAAGTCAATGGAAAGACTGACTTCTTTAGACTTTAGACCTCATTGAAGCATTGCTCAGAACATTGCTTACATAAATATTTCTGCTAAAGCATTGACCTGCGTAGGTCTTACTAGAGCTGTGACTGTTACGCAAACTGCTTACACGAGCTTAAGCCACAATATGCACATACAGGTTGGTATTGGACAGTTCAGGACAACAACAGAAAATGTACAAGATGTATAATAATGAAAAGATGTGATTGAGATGTCACAGCAGGCATTGGGTGGTGGAGTACTGAAATTATTTTCATCATGGTAGCACAGAATGGTAACACATGGATCAGGATGTATGACAGGGTGACAGGTATAATACAGCCCAAGATACCAATGTAATGTAATGCACAGCTTCTTCAAAACATGTTTTGCTAAATGTTCAGACTTTTCTAATCACTGTGTTTTTCTTATTAATGTGAGTTGATTTATGTATAAGAGAAGCTGAGAAACTGGGAACCATGTATTGGCCTCAGGCTGGGGTGTTAAATTCACCTTATATCCCAGGCAAGTTCCAGATCACAGGGACACTTGCAGGTCAAGTCCAGACTGCTGCAATGGAAGCAGGTTTGGCTCCAGACTGGAGCATGTGGCAGTGACAGCAGCTCCAGCCCTGGACTGAAGTATATGGCAGTAACAACTCTGGTTCCCAACCAGAGAACATGGAAGTGGCTCCAACCCATGCCACATGTCCCATGTGAGGGTCATAGCTGCCACTGCCATATGTCCCCAGCCATGCCAGTGGCTCTGGCTACAGGATACAGCATGTGGCAGGGGCCAGCAGCTAGGGATGTAAGGCTGCAGCACTTATTAGAGCTGTGCGAAACAGCACTGTTTCGATTTTACTTCCATTTCACCATTTTGATGGGACAGTGTTTCATTTCAAGTTTCATTTCATTTTGAAAGCACTGTTCTGTTCTGTTTTGTTTTGTCAAAGCTGTTTCGCTGTTTTGATGCTGTTTCTACATTTTGCCCATAGGCTATAATGGGGACGCATGAAACTGCCTATACATTTGTCATTTTTTGCCAGATTTAGATGACAACAGCAGAAATGGTAGCCCCTTCTGAGGACATGAAGCTTGCCAAGTTTCAAGGAGATAGGTACAGGGGTTTCTGGGAAACTGCATCTTAAAATCTTGAAAATGAAACTCGAGTCACCTTGTAAGTCTGAAGGCACAGAGGGGTGAAAACAGCAGGTATGGTAGCCCCCATGGAGGCCATAAAATCTGCCACATTTCAAGGAGATAGGTACAGAGGTTTCTGGGAAATTGTACCTCAGGCTGCTGACAAGCAAAATTCATGACAGGTATGACTGTGTGTTAAGGTGCAGTGAGGTGAAAACTGCAGGCATGGTAGCACCTACTGAGGCCATGAGGCCTGTCAGGTTTCAAGGAGATAGGTGTAAGGGTTTCTGGGAAACTGTACCTCAAGCTGCTGACAAGCAAAACTCATGACATATATGACTTTGTGTGTGTTAAGGCATACCCTCACTGATGCTGAGACCTCTATATGACATGGTAGTGTTCCCTCCTCCCCTACAGCCTCGTCCCAGTTCACCACTTTAAATAACAACAGGTAACAATCACTTAGTGAGCAGCCCAGTAGTACCATCAGCATCTCAGGCAGCCAAACTGTCACAGACCCTTTCTTTCTCTCATTCAGGAGCATCTTCTCCAACACCTGCCAGAGAACTCTCCCTGCCAGCCCCAGCCCTGGGGCTTAGATGTGCCCAGGGCCCTGCATCCTTCTGGTTAGCTGACCAGGGGCAGGTGCTGGGGGTGTTGATCTAAGGGCATGGCACTGGCAGACAAGGTTCTTTAGGTCAATCTAAAATTTCACCACCTGTTTCATTTCAATGCTGTTTTGACTTGTTTCAAGTTCATTTTAAGCTGGCACAATAGCTTCCAGTGTGTTTTGTACAGTTGCTGTCATTTGATTGAGTGCCTACCTAACCACTCCCTAAAACTTGAGGTGGCACCTTCTCTAGAGTCTAACACCTGTTAGTCATATGTTGGTAGCCAGCTATGTTTTCATGACTTAAATACAGATATGTACTTACATACCTGGGCAGTGCATAGCCTACTGTGCATGCTCAGTTTATATGCAGATGCTTACATATCTATGCTTCAGGAGAACTGGAACTACAACTTGGGTATAAGTGCCAAAATTCTCCATTACACAAAGATAACGGAGTTCCACTTCTTGTTTTCCCCAGTCCTTCAATTTAATGAGTGTTGAATGAAATTAGCCTCAAGAAGTTTTTATTAAAATAAAACATTTTAAAGCTTCTATAATCATATTAAAATTGTTCATTTGGAACAGGTTTGGGAATGTTGAGTGCAGCTTTACTATTTGTTTCTATCATCATTTTTCTGTACCTTTCAAGAGCCAGATAGGTAGTTGATAGCTAGAAAATGATATTTAGAGATTTGCTTTTAGGAATTGGCTTGTAGTTAGAGTAGATATTACATTTGAACAATGGTCCAGGGGAACAGCAAGGATTAATTGGTTTCTAAAAGTCTGTTTGTGACAGCCTTCAAGGCAGACACCATGCCAGCCAATGGATAAATGGGCATACACAGGCTGGAGAAATTGAAAACATGCACAGTGTTCCCTGAAAACCCATAACAAAGATAGGCTTGCCACACTGGCACCAGGTCACAGTGCCCAGTTGCAAAACCCTTGGGATTTCTGGTTTTGATGAAATAACCAAAATAGGAGGCTGGAAATGCCCAAATTAAGACACTGGTAAGTGACCAAATTAAGATGTATGCATGGATTATGGTTTATGGAAACAAAGAAATAAGATGACAAAACTGAATGTGGACAGTATGATGACCACAGGGAGACCAATCAATGGTACCTGGAAATAAAGCCTCATCAGAAGAGACAGAATACAAAAGGAGGGAATTCAGAGCAGCAAAAGATCCCCAAGGGGGGAGAGGGGAGGTCCTGAGGCCACCATGGACAGAGAGCACACCACCAGCCCATCTCACCCACCCCACGGAGCAGGGTAGGGGAGAGGGGGTACCTCAACCCTCAGCCTCCAGGCTGCTGACATCTGATATTCAAGCAAGAACCACAGGGTAGTGTTGTTGTATTGGCCAGGTATACTATTCTCCCTGTGACAGCCTTAGGAATGATAGATAAGTAGAATTGTGGGGGGAGGTATTTTGTTTGCTTTGCCTGCATTACTCCTATCTGCTATCACTGTGTATCAGTAAAATGTGCCTATTATTAAATCAAAGAAGTAGTGGTCAGTCAGAGGGTTCGGGTCTGCCTGGATCAAAGTATCTGGGTCATAAATCCAGTGCCAAAACTAGTAAATCAGAGCGCGTGAGAGTGCACTTTAAATATCTCACCCTTCTTTTTACATTTATTTTATTAAACATGTACAAATGAATGGTGTGCATGGAAAGCTGATTATGTTTCTACATAGCTGTAGCTACAAAAAAATCAGGTGTAGTCAGTACTTTCCTACAGTTCAATCCATAAACAGAGTTCATATTGACTTTGGTGAGAATTACTTGTGCAGAAGGAATGCAAACCTAAGCCCAGTTATTGATTCATTAATAATGTTTGTTTAAATAATATCAACCACATTTGCAGTAGGCTTCCCTAATTATATACTCACTATATTTGTGAATACATCTGTTTTCTAAGCACAAATGAAGCAGTTAGCCACAAATGGTCGAATGTTGCACTACTAAGTGCAAAATTACCATGTAATTTCCAGGTGTCCATGATAAAAAAAGATACACCGGCAAATATTATGTCCCATTATGGAAATCTGCATATTACACTATATTTTATTTGCTTCAATGCTGTAACTCATGTCCATACCCAAAAATAGTCTAAACATCATTATAAGATATGTATCAAAGATCTGGTGGCTCCTGTTACTTTAAGGAGAAGAACGGCAGCTAGATAGGCCAGGCAGTGGCAAAACTCTGCTGCTTAGGCAGAGGAAAGGCCGATAAGGGTAAACGGTTGCACCTGCTGTTAGTCAGGGTTTATCTGCTTATAGCAAACTCCCTACAAGGGAACAGGCAGCTAGAGACCTGAGGCCTTGACTGTTTATTTCAGGCTTGGCAGCCTAAAGCCCACAGGGCAGCACCTAACTGGAGCAACAGGAGGCAGCTATAGCAGGAGTTCTAGGTCACAACAGCAATCAGTCATTAGGCCCTAAGGAACGAACCTCTGTGGGTGTTTAGTGAGACATCTGACCCAAAAAGGGACAGGCTTGAATCACATAAGCTCAGGGCCCTGAGCTGGTCAGGCAGGCTGGCCCTCCAAATTGCTGGATAAAGAACTCCAAGCCAGAGAGACTTCTGGGAAGTGTCAGGCAGACTTTAGGGCCATTCCCAGAACTACCAGGCAAATATTTGTGCCTTACAAAAGAACCACAAACCTGGGTAAGGGGAAACCAGGCTGCAAGACAGCAAGTTATTGCTGTTGTTGGCTATACAAGAACAGCAGGTAGAGTAAGTAAAGTTGAAGCCAGTGGGCTAAAGTTTCAGTTTGTGTTTTGATTGGTGGTTTGAGTGGGACTAAGGGGTGGTTTCTGGAGGTCCCATAAGTGTCCCAGGGGCACATGATCACCTTGATCCCTGCTGGGGGGGCAGACTCAGAGAAGAGTGTAGGGCCAGAGAGCCCAGAGAAGGGCAGAGTATGGGGCACCAGAGCCCAGAGCAGAGCTCAGTACCCAGAGCAGGGCAGAGAGGGGGTCAGGGGCCCAGATGGGGAGAGAGCCATGAGACACTCAGCACCCAGAATGGTGCGGAGACAGGGCCAGAGAGCCCAAGACCATGGTGGTTAAAATAAGGACTGGTGCCTAGAAATCAGGTCTAATACATTGGGTCCAGGCTAAAAGGGTCAACTAGAGAAAAGGGGTGCAGGCTGAGAAAGCTGAAGTCCCAACAGAGAAAATACTGGTACAGTGATACTGCAAGGCACGGATGTGGTATAAGGGATGGATGGAGACGCATAATTAGCCCTTAAGGCAACAGGCATGAACACTCATGTTCATTAGAGGAGATCTGACTTGGAAAGCTCTGGGGCATCCTCCCTTTTTCTAAAAACCAACAACCTCACCTTCATGGCAAGTGAGTGAAGGGGAGAATACCCAAGACAGGCAGACTAGGCAAGGGGTGAGCAGCCACCAGGGGGCATCATGGCCACCACCTGGGATGAGCACCTTGTTACAGATATAAAAATGACAAGAAACCGAGAAGAAAGAATTTTTGTGGGTGATACATTTCATTGGAATAACTATTAGAACTGTGCAAAATTTCACTGGCTGTTTTGTTTCAATGCTGTTTCAACTCATTTTGAGCTCAAAACAGTGAAATTGAAATGAAACCAAGGGCTTTGAAACAGCCTCAAAACGAAACGAGGGCAGTCGAAACATTTCAAAAGTTTTGAAACATTTCAACTTTTGAACCTGAAGCTAGGCTTGCCTTCAGGGAAACAAAAAGAAAGGAGAGAGATGGGAAAGAGCAGGGAAGGACACGGTGAGGGTGCACCTTAATACACGCTGGAGAAGAAGCTCCTGCAGGGGAGGAAAGTAAGGCTATGTCATAGTTTGGCTGCCTGAGATGTTGCTGGTGCTACTGTGCTGCTGCTCACTAAGTTATTATTTTATCTGTTGTCATTTAAAGTGGTGAACCAGACTGAGGCTGTAAGGGATGAGGAGCCTCATTGGGGCACACTACCATTTTGTGTAGAGGCCCCAGCACCAGTGAGGGCACACCTTAACACACACAAAGCCACACATGTCACGAGTTTTGCTTGTCAGCAACCTGAGGTGCAATTTCCCAGAAACCTCTACACCTATCTCCTTGAAACTTGGCAGGCTTCATGCCTGCTGTTGTTATCAAAATATGACAGAAAATGACAAAGTTATAGGCAGTTTTGTGCTTCCCCATTATAGCCTAAGGGCGAAATGGACCAGTGCTTTCAAAATGAAACAAAACTTGAAACAAAACACTGTCCCATCGAAACGGCAAAATGGAAGTTGAAATGAAATAGTGCTGTTTTGCACAGCCCTAAGGTACAATAAACTATCACCCACAAAAACCCTTGCTTCTCTCATTTTTCCTGGACCATCATGATGACAATGTCACACAGCACAGAAAAAAATATGATGCAAAACCAAAGTAGTGATATTTTATTTTTTGTTAATGTGTACTTATTAATAAGATTCCAAGAAACAGAGAACTAGTGTTTATTGAATGTAGTTGCATGATTGGAAAGATGATTTAAACACATACATTAGCAAAAGTTTCATCCCTGGTATTCTTATGTTTCAGACACTGGAGGGAAATAGGTTGGTAGACTGTTCCAAACTTTTTTATATACGGCAAACATTTATCTTCAAAGTAGTATACCATTTTATTTCTAGCAAATCTGTTCTGCACCAGCCCAGAATGAATTCTGTGGTGGGCCTCACAGCATTTCTGTATCCTTTCCCTAGTTCATAACATTTCACATATTATGGGATTGTGCTGCTTCTCTTAAAATTAAAAACTAGATGATGCATTGCAAACAGGTTGTATTTCCTGTTGTCATATAATTTTAAAGCATCCTTTGGCAAAGCATTTTATGAGAGCTGTAACTAGTGTAGTAAGGACATCTATCATTTGTAACAGAGTCTAGTGTCTGGGAGGCAACTTATGCACTGTGCCATGTTGGCAGAATTACACTAATTTCAATAGCTGCAAAGAACATGTTAAAAATGAGACCACACGATAGATTTCTTCCTTTGCCCCAAGCATGCTGAACCTATGAGCCATGCTCCATTTTTTCAGCCTTTTGAAATTTTACTTTTTGTCATCCATCTTTTTTGATTATTATTATTTTGCATTGTTTCTTTTTTCTATTACTTTTGAAAAAATCCCTAGATATGTATTTCAAAAGTATTCTTTTTAAAGGAAAAACAAACAACAGAGAAAGGGCCATGCTAAATCACCCATACAGACATAATATTTCCTTGAAGGAAGTACATTCCATGCTTTCATGAATAAATTCTACCAGCTAATGCTTTGTTAGAAGTTCTTATTGATTGCCATAAAGCAAATCTTTGACCAAAAGGCAACACAGATCTTGATAAAAATGATTGGTATGGTTACATGAAAGGAGAAGCTAAACCCCTTTATACAGTGAGTTAGCTGAGAACAAGAGCTACCATTCAAAGCAATAGGATTTGGAAGTAGAAGAGTCACTGGCTTATCAGGCTTGGCTGTTTCTAATCAAGGAAACTGTTTTCAGCTGTTTGAGTCCTCCCAGGTCCTGGTAAGAATGACATTATCTACATTCTTTGTAAATGAATATTATCATGCTAAATAAATGCTTAAACCTCTTAAGTTTTTCCTTTTAATAGAAAACAGCATATAAAGTCTTAAATATTGGGCCTTACCCACTTGAGTCAAAAAGGTAACAAAAAGTCTGGTAAGAACATAAATTAATTTTAGGAATGTTTACCCATCTCCAAAAGACCAGCCCAATTCAGGACAGCACTTAAGCAAGTAATTAAACATATACTAAAAATTAAGTCTCATCTGCTTCCCCACTCATAGCATTACAAATACTGTAAAAAGTATTGCTAATTGCATTTGAATATGAGGCATTTGAATAAAAGCCTGATATCTGCATTAATAGCATCTGTGCACCCTTTAATCTATTTTTCTGAACATTTGGGCATAAGATTCAGTTTGCAACAAGGAAATCTTGGAAATAATTTTGTTAAAATGTATTTCCTTGAAAGGTCATGCCAGAAGCCATTTACACAATCATCTCAAACTCTCTCATTTCCTGTAAGAGGATGACACGCAAGGGACCCCGTGATACCAGCTAGTGGCTGCCTTCTCCTGCCTGGCTCCCACTCCAGCTTCCCAGGGTCTCACCCTATTTCCTTTCCTGCCACATCTTGATGTTAAAAGATAATGAGGGGAAGCTGCCCTCAGAAGCTGGCAAGCCTATGATATTTTCTTCCACCCTCTGTCTCTGTTTTTCTCTCTCTTTTCCTCCCTCTGTACTCTTTTCCTTCCTCTGTACACAGGCCCTACTTTCCTTAGGGGCTATATTCATGGTCTCTTTCTGCCCCTAGAGGCAAGCCCATGCCTCATAAGTGTTACCCAGTTGCCAGTTACTCATTTGTATAGGCTTCAGCCTTCCTAGCCTTAGCCTACAGGTTACCCTGGTTGTGGACTGAGCCTAGGCCCACTGGCTCTGGCCTGGCCTTTCAGTCCCAGCCTCTCAACAGCCTCTGGCATCCTGTTCTGCCTCTTCTGGGCTCTGGTTCCAGCCCTCTCAGCCTTAGCCTGCCTGTGTCTTGTGCCACTGCCCTTGGCAGGGCTCTACATCTCTCATGCCCCTCAGGCACCGCTGTGGCCAACTTTCGTTCCCTGTCAACCACATCCAGTCCTCCAGTATAAACTAGAACAAAAGAGCAAGCAACCACTTTAAGCACAAAATCCCCACTTCTCGGATACAACAAATATAAAAAAAACATATATTAGCACAACAAATATACACATACTGCCTTCACAAAGTTCACCTCCCACAAACTATAACCCCCAGGGCTAGACCTGTTCTCACCCTTATGGGTAGTTTCATTTTCCCTGGACACTGGACACATCTACGTGTACACCTGACTGTGCAGTTGTTACTAAAACAAGTACTAAATGACCATGCAGTAACCACCAACCCTACTGTGCAGTAGCATCAGCGTTACAGTTCGTGCCCACCAACACTATGTTGCCGTAGCAACAAGTTACGGCACCATAGCTCATTGCTACAGAGATGTAGTGTCGCATGGAGATGTGCCCATTGCTTCCCTCAGTAAGCTTCCCTGTGGGAGCTTCTCTCCCTGCACCTTCAACGCCTGATGGCCCCTTGGACTCAGGGACTGGCTGCATATGTCCAGAAGCCACACCGCTTTCAATCACATGCCTTTCTCCTAGCCACACACAGGGTTTTTACACTCTTAGATCATCCTGGAGTCCTGCTGCTCCATCCTAGTGAAGTGACAGGAGACCCCTGGCTCCCTGATTCCCTCTGCCTGGACTAGCACAACTCCATTGTGCTTCAGTTCCCCGTCTCACCCCAAATGTCTCTCATAGTCCTTTTCTTTTCTTTGACTGCCATTTGCCCCATCTCCAAGTGGACTGCTTTGGCACATGCCCCAGGTGTGCTGATTGGGCCTTCCTCCCCCTCTGTTGTGTTCAAGTAACTGGATCTGCATCCTGTTACATTTACTTTCTACTATGTATAGATGTATTATCATCCACTTAGAGAGACCAAAAAAAAAAAAAGGTCTAGACATTCCTGGAGAGAAGAATTATCTGCAAAGGAAAAAAAAAGCCCCTCAGATTCTAAATTAACTTAAATGCTTTGTTAGGGCCTTGTTAGACTTTATGCGGTAAACTGAACAAATGTTAATCAGTTTAATGTTGTTCAGCTTAATGGAGCATTAATATGATACGGTGAGAAACCTGCTCTAACTGTCCCCCTGCACAGCTGTGACTTGTCACTAGAGTCTTGGTGAGCAGATGCAGGACTAGGAGTAGGACCAGGACCCACCCACTGCTCTTGCCAGGCAGAAAGCAGGCCCACCACTGTGTCAGTGTCAGCAAGACCAGAAAGACCAGGGGACGCAGATTCCCTGGTGCTCTCTGATCTTGCTGAAACTGACACAGTGGCTCTGCTCTGAGAGCAGAGCTGTCAGGGTGTCAGGCTTTGAGCCTGGTGGCCCCACTCTCAGTGTGGAACCACTGTTCCAATGTCAGTGAAACCAGAGAACTCCAGGGCTGAAGCCCTGGAGCTTGCTCACTCTGAGCTCCAAGGGGTCTGATCCATTTTTTCTTCACAGCTCAGTTGGTGCCTACCCCTAGTGTCAGTGCCAGAAGAAGCAGAGCCACTCTGCGCAGTGGTGGGAAGCTCTGGGGGAAAAGGGGTAAAGTCCTTTGGAGCTCAGACAGGGCCCAGCTGGCCAGCAGCCTGAGGGTAAACTGAGGAAAAAAAGGATTGGGCCTCTTAGAGCTCAAGCAGCGAACTGGCTCACTTGCCAATCTGAGTTCTAAGGGACCTGATTCTTTTTTGGAGCTTGGGCAGCCAGTGACGGTGTGCAGAGAAAAAAAGAATCAGGCCCCTCAGAGCTCAGGTTAATGTCAGGGCATGCACTGCTTTTTCCTTGCCAATAAAACTGCATAATCTGTTTTTTTAAAATCCTATTTTTTCCCTGCATTTTCAGTATATACTCGCAATAACAATCTCTCTGGCAGGAACCTGGGCCATCAGCTCCTTCTAGTCTTTTGCTTATCCCCAGGAAATGCCCTGAACTTCAGTAATTATTGTTTAATTAGAGTAAAGGTAATGTTTTGAATCTTTGCAAAGGCTAGTAAATTGACTTTACTCCACACATGTAGACAGTAATGCTTTACTGTGGAGCTAATTAGTCAACTCTGCAGTAAAGTGCATGTGTAGATGCCCCCAAAGGCCACATCCACGCAAGCAGGGCCATGCTTTTGCACCAACAAAAATTTGTGCTGCTACTTCGTGCTGCAGTGCACTCCCCTACTCATGCATCTCCACACGCTGTGGAGCCCCCATGATGGGACACCCTGATCCCCAGCCAGCCACTCCTCAGCTGGTTGCGGTTCAGTGTGCCTCAAGACAGGGGAGCAGGCATCCCTGGGCTGTCTGCTCCTGTCTCTACATATCTCAATGCAGGGGCTCTGCTAAGGAGCCTCCATGTTGAGGCATGCAGAGCCCCCATGCTGAGGCACTCTGTGCCCCAGCCAGCCACTCCCCAGCTGATTGGGGCACAGGGAGCCTCAGCATGAGGGCTTCACACCATGTTTAGTTTTGTTTTGTTTTGGTATTGGGAAATGCCCTGGTGCTGCAAATTAGCAGCACCATGCACAGTTTAACATGCAGCATGTGTGATTTGTTGTGCCACAAAGAGGTTTGCAGTACCCCAAATTGCATGTGCCTGCATATCTGGATCTGGACAAAGAGTCCAAGCAATCAGTTCATGTGGTACTCATGTCTATACTGTCTCAGTATCCCTGACTACAGGCTGTGCCTTGAGAAATCAGATTACTTCAGACATCACGATACTGATAGAATCTGCGTGGAATAATTCAGCTGTTACAGAACAGAACTGATCCATCAGATATGGAATAACATTTTAAGAGCAAAGTGAAAAATCATCTCTCAACTTACATGTCCTGTATTTAATTCAAGAGTAGGAGAGACTGAGATGCATAATTATCAGAAACCAAGAGCATCTGATACCAGTTAGACCAGAAGTTAAGATGGCTAAAATGGTTGAGTAGTAGAGGTGAGTTTGTAAGCTGTTCCTCTGAAAGCTAGATGCTGAGCTAGAGAATTTTCTGGCATTGAACAATACAGAAGCTGATATGCATACTGAATCAATGGCTATCACATTCTGCAAGAAGTATTTCATAATTATGTCTGTTCAGTACAATTCTTTGCTATTTAGATTTCACCTCTGTGGACAATTTTAATTCCATATATATTGCCAGTATGAATATCAATGAGACTGCATCTTAAAGCTATGAATCATATACATTAAAACTCATATATAGGTATAGGTACATCCCTGCAGTTCAACTGCAATATTATGAGGCTGCCTATTAAGCTTGCAGATTCCGTAAACTTAATTGAAAACAACTGCAGACTTTACAAACTCCACTGACTTTTAACAGATTTGGATCAGCTCAAATAATTTCAAAGTGTTCTTCAAATAATCAAAAGCAACAATATTAAAACAAAATAAAACAGCAAAATAAAACAATCTGGCATTTCTGGGACAAGCTGCTGTTAAGAAATTAGGTGACAAAAACCAAGGTTTTTTCAAATATAAAATCCTCTAATTTGGCAAATTGAATTATGATTAGCACTTCATTTGATCACCCCAAAATTCCCCATGCCCCCTGGCTGACTCCATTGTCTTTTGAATGTGAAAAGTGCCTCTCCACTTAGAAAACTACTTATTGTGACAGTACAAGATGTACTCTGGCAGTAGTCAGAAGCAAATTGGATGCTCAGTGTTTTCATTTACATATCAAAATCAAAATATTCTTCCAGATCACAACCCCTTTCATAATGGTTCTCATGTTTGAGTTCTGGGAATAAGACTGAAATATTTGAATACAATTTGAGCTTCTAAATTATTTTCTGTGTATTCTTAAACCAAAATATGCAAGGAAATTCTTATTTTCTAGCCCCCCCCCCCTTGTAATTTATTGTGTTTAGTTTTCCAACTGCTGAAAAATTTACAATAGATATACTCTTGAGCCAAAATTTTAAAATCAAACACTGGCTTCTTTTCATTAACAATAACTTCTTAAATCCCAGTTGGATGCATTAAGCATTGAGTGACACAAGATCAATGAGATAATCAATCAGAGGTCAGCCAACATTAAGATTGCTCATATTCAGTGAATGATAAGAACTATAAAAAACCCCACAATATCCTCTAAGAGGGGTGCTGAACTCTTGTAAATGTTTTTTGGGTTTTTTTACAATTTAAGTGATAGTGGTATATCTCTGAATACTATTGAATTCTGGCTTAAATTGAACTTCTTATCAGCAACAATGATGTATGAAAAGAGAAAAAAAGTATTGTATTATGCATACCAAATTTAATTTTTTTTCTGACAAAAAAAATCTAAATACAACAATGAACCTCATGCAGTTCTACACTGTATTTACAAGTGACAAAAGATTCCTGACAAATTTGTAAGAGTAAAATCAGACATGGGTAATGGCTATTTTTAACTAGTGGAAGATAGGTTTAGCAGCCCTAGTTGACTGAAAAAAAAAAAATTCTAACAAATACAAATAGACGGTGCTATGAGAGAGAAGACAGCCAGTTCTGGCCTGGTCTTTCAAAGGCTGTGGTGATGCAAAAATGTTACCATAAAGTAAGCTAGCATGTGAATTTATGCAAAAGGCAAGAATTTCTTATAGTGATATCTGTTATTAGAGCAACAAAATAGCTGGGAGAGTTAGACAAGTTTTCTAATGCAAGACATTCTTCTTACTATATTTACTATGTGAATTCATGACACACCAGCTTCTCCATGGCAACTGATCCTGGACATGCTTTTTCTCCTGTTGACCCTAGAGGTGTTCTAGGGACCAAAGATGGCTCAGGGAACCTGTCCTATCAAAATAAAGTACTCAAAGGTGCCTATATGTATGCAGCGAGGCTGCTCCAATGCACTGTATTTGCAGTGTGTCAAAGCAGACTCAATTAATGAAGCCTGCTGAGCATGGTAATTACCATCCTCCAGCAGACTCTAGCATCACTTACATCAGCATCCCCATGCTGAAAAATGGTGGCAGGGTGCTTTAACTAAAGCTTATTCGATAAACTTGAGTTAAAGTGTCCCCGCTAGCATTTTTCAGCACAGGGACACTGATACACATGACATTTTGGATGCTTTAATTACAGCAGCTCTAAGACCTGTTTGTACCCCCATGGCATGGGGGCTGTCAGTTCGCAGCCTGGCACAGCCAAACCATGCTTTGGGCTGGGCAGGACTGTGGTCAGAGTTCTTTGGAACAGTCCCCCAGTGGCATTGAGAGGAAGTCCAGGGTGGCCTAAGAAATTTTGCCCCATAATCCCATTTTAATCTGGCCTTCATTTAAGGCTCTGTATTTGATACAGGATATTATTTTACATATTAATTAGTACATATGCATAACTAATGAAATTTTCTCTCTCTTTAGGATGTGTAATTCATTAATAACAAGCTTTTCTTGGGTATAGATTAGCTTTGAAAAAGGAACTGGGAATCTGGAATAAGGAACTGGGAATAAGCAACCAATTTCAGCCTCATCTTCACCTCAGCAGAGCAGCAAGAGCCGCGTCCCAGGGCTGAGAAGGGTCCCAGAGATGCCAAGAGATGAGGGGAGAACCTGCCCCAATTTGCCCCAGGCTTTCAGCCACTCCCCACACCAGCCCCACTGCAGCTCAAGGCCAGGGAGGGCATGGCTTGACCTGGTCAGGATTGGGGCGGGGATGGGGGAGAAAGAACTAGGAAGGCAGGAACTCACAGCCTAGAGCCCCTGGGGATCTCAAACTATTGGGGCTGGGGCAGGAGGGAGCCCAGGTAGGGCCAGGAAACAGGAGAGGTCCATGCCACTGACCACAGCAGGGTGCTCCTGACCCATCCCGGAGGAGGGTGGTAGGGAGCTGGGGGAGGGAGGGTGGGGGTAGTAGATCCAGGGCTGCCTTTTATTTCAAAAAGTGATCTTCACCTTAAAAAGGTTGGAGACCACTGATTTAGAGAATAAGCTCTACAGGGCAAGGGTTGTTTCTCACTGTATGTTTGTCCAATACTTAGCACAATGGAACTTTGATCTCAGTTGGGCTACAACAATAACAGTGGTAATATAGCAGCAATATAAGAAATAATCAATAATGCCATGATTCCTATGGTATCCCAACCACAAATTCAATGATCCTTCTCCACCCCCAGGAGGCCTTGGTGAGAGAGAAATTCTCCTGCTGGTTCATTGAATTACAAATGTTCCCTGAAACTGTGGTGGTAAGTAGTATATCCCTGCCTCTCTCATTCTATCTCCAGAAAGATCAGACTTTGAAAGTTAAGAAGCAGAGTCCCTTGTTGATGTTAAATCGTGTGTGTTATATATTTGCTTGAGCATTTGCTTAGACTTTATTTTGGGCTTGTGCCATGCTCATGAATTATATTGGATGGTACAGGCCCCTGGTGAGTGCTTGTATTAAGGGAGGTCTCTCAAATAAAGTAACTATCGATAATAATGAATCATTCATTTGATACTTTTTTCACACTCTCTCCCTGAAACTAACTTCTACCAGTATGTAAAAAAAAAATTCCTTGCATCAGAAGAGTACAGCCCTGCCTGAAGCTTTCCTATGGCACAAATATTCCATTCTACCACCAATAAAACTTCAAGCTTTTCCAGTTTCTGTTCTCCAGTGATCAGTCACACCACAAAACCAATTTATATCTTAGAGCAGGAGAATCAGTCATGCAGCCAAGTGGGCCAGATAAGGTAGGCGGGGCCAGTCAATGAGCCAGATGAATATAAGAACTGCCATTTACTGGATCAAACAATGGGTCCCTCTTGCCCAGTCACCTGTGTCCCCCAGGGGGTGCCACCACTTCCCCCAGCTGCTGCTAGAGCTGGGCAGGGAGCCATTTTGAGCTCTCTTCCTGCTGTGGAGTTGCTGCTGCCCCCTCAGGGCTCCTGCTGGCTCCCTGAAGGGTCAGGGAGCCAGCCCTTCACCTGGGCTGGCCCTGAACCACTTCTGCTGTTGCTGCTGCCACTTCTACTGCTGTCTCTACCTCCCCCCAGCAGGGTGGGAGGATACCCCCTCCACACACCCGTTCCTGATCTCAGGTCCTGCTTTCTGCCCCTGCTGCTGAGCTGCTGGCTAATGGACAGCCTGGGGGGACCCCACAGCACCAGTGGGGCCCCTCCAATGCCACCACCAATACCAGCTGCTCCACAGCTCTAGCTGCCTGGACAGGCCCCTTGTCTCTCTCCCGCTAAGGTTGAGTCCTGTATCCCACTCCCCCTCCCCTGCTGTTTGTGTTCAGCCTAAGCAAGCCAGCTACGTGCTTCCCCCACCCTCATGTGTGTCTCCCCTCCCCCAGCTCCTGCACCAGCCCCAGCCCACCAAGCCCCTTGCAGAGCCCCAGCTCCAGCCACCCTCCCCAAACTTACCTTCCCCTGCTGCCCCAACACAAGCCATCCTCAGCCCCATTGCTAAACACCCACACACACACACACAACCCCATAGTGCAGCCAGGAGAAGGCACCTGCTCCTGACCCCTGAAGCCCCTGCTAAGAGGAAGGGGAGTCCAGCACCTCCCCTTCCCACCCTACCCCATGCCTACCCCCACTTTTACCTATGACAGGGCAGGTGTCCCCTAAGGGGGCTGCCACCCCAACAGCCCCTAACACAGGGGCTGACAAGGAACCAGCAGAGAGCCAGCAAGGCCAGGGGTATCCCCCCCATCCAAATTCCCCTGCCTCTCAGCCTAAAGGACCCAGGGAAAGGACAAAGGGAAGGACTCCTCACGAACCTCCTCCACACCTGGGGGTGAGAAAGGCAAAGGGTCTGACCCAAAGCCCAAAACACCAGCATCTGAGGGGACCAGGTGCACTGCATGAAGCAGCACTGCACCCACCCAGCCCATCCCTAGACCTACCAAGGCAACAACCTAGCAGGGGAGTCACAGCTACATCGAGGTAGCTGTGGGGAGGCCCACAGCCTTGAAGCCTGGGCCCTCCACTGCCACTGCCCCTTCCAGCTCAGGCAGTGGGGTCCCCTTACCAGCCCTCACCCACAAGCACGGCTACCTGAGCAAGACAGCCCACACTTCAAGAACCATGTGCAGGCCCTGGGTCAGGTAGTAAGATCAAGATCAAAATGAAGATCAGGGCAGCCTCCCAGTTCCACAGCAAGGGGGTCTTCTTCCTGGCAACAGAGGCCGCTGCACAGAAGGCAGTGGAGGGAAAGCATGTCCCCGTTGAACCCCTGGGCAGTTGAGTGGTCCTGAGCTCCATCCGCCACTATGACCCCAACTAAGCCCTGCTGCCCCAGCTCCAGACCCTGAAGAGAGTCATCTCCCCAGTCACTCCCCTCCCTCTGGGGTACCGGAACCCCAGCATCCACCATGTCCACTCCTTCTACTGCCAAGTCATGATCCAGCTGGTGGTGGGGCTGAGGGCAGAGGCCATGGGGATGCTTGAGTCCCCTTCCAGGGTTCCCTCATGTATGTTTTCTATATGGTGGGGGACCTAAGGTGCTTCCGGTGCTGTGTGCCAGGGCACCTGCACCAGGAGTGCCCCCTAAGCCAACCAAAGGGAGCATCAAAGGCCCCCACCACAGTGAGGGGTGTACCCACCACCAGCACCCCTGGCACCCCAGCCACAGCACCCAGCCCCCCATGAGTTCAAGGGGCCCCACACCTCATCCCCCCAGTGGGGTACCAGGGCAGAGGGGAGCAGGCGGAAGAGGGGAGGGAGCAGGGCAAACCCACCCCCACTGCAACCAGCCCACCCTCCTGCACCCCTGCCCCCTGGTGCTCACCCACCCAAGGACCACCTCATGGCTCAGTGGGTGCTGGTCCCCTTCGGGCAGCACACAGCTACTAAAGCCAAGAGGAAGGCCTAGGTGCAGCTTGGGCCCCCCAAAGTGGAGAAACCCCCCCTCGAGACCACCAAGAGCAGGGCAGAGCTAAAGGAGATTCTCCTGACCTCCCAAGCTGTGCCAGATAACCCACCCCTGAGGAAGACTGAGGGGGTTGGCCCCATTGAGGAGGCTCTGGGACAGCCAGGTGGTCCCAGAGAAGAGCCTATGGAGGAGACCCCCCACACACACACTCTGCTGACCACAACCTGTCCCCTGACACAGCGAGTGCCAAGGCAAAGGCCTTGGACATCCTGGGGGTAGGTCCAGCAGCAGAGCCCTCCTCCTCTGACCACCTGGAGGAGGTGGGAGCCCTGGGCCTCACCCTGCTGAGCCCCTTTCCCAAGGCTCCAGGGAGAGCACTAATGCCACCCTGGTGCCCAATGGGTCTCTTCCAGCCCCTTTGAAAACACCCAAGACATCACCCCAGGCCCACCCTATAGTCCCAACACAGAGGGGTCCCCCAGTGAGCAGAACAACCTTGTGAGGGACCCTGCACAGACCTCCCCAGAGCTCTGCCCTGCCACCCCCTAAGCTGACTCTGCCCCTACTACAAGGGGCTGCACTATTCCTTCTGCCAGGCCTGGGGGAATTAGTGGACTGGGTGATTCAGATGGTGCTCCACCAGGCCTCCACCCCCAGCAGGGTGGAGGTGGGGGGAAACTCCCCTCCTCCCAAACAGTCAGGCAGAGCCCACTAAATCACAGGGCCAAGAAGAGGACAAATGGGAAGCTATGGGCCCTGCAGGCCCGCAGACCTCTCGGCCTGGTGGCCCCGAAGGAAAAGCTGCTCCAGTTCCTGAAGAGGGATAGTGTGTGGCCCTCCCTGAACAAGGTGCAGTTCACCCTGGACTGCTGGGGAGATTTCCACTGTGTCCTCAATAGCATGAGAGTGCTAGTGGGGGGAAGGCAAGTGCCCAAGCAGTGCAATGCCTGGACCTACTCACGTGCCCGCATCTTCCACAGTGCCCTCTACATCTATGAGAGGGTGGCGGGGCCACTGCTAGGCCCTGGGCCAGGCACTGCTGCATGCAAGGCCCCTGCTGAGCTGGCTGACATTGCCCAGCAGTGAGGTCACAAAAGATCACAGCCCTCAACATCCATAGCTGCAGGAAGGGACTCTGCAGGTGCCAGGTGCCCTCCTTCTTGAAGGAAGGTGGGTACTCTGTGCTTTTCCAGCAGGAGACCCACATGACTCCAGCTGCTGAAGCCAGCTGGCAGCTGGAGTGCAGGGATAGGATGTTCTTCAGCCACCTCAAGGAGATCTCCTGTGGGCTGGCCACCCTGTTCTTGCCAGGCCTGCAGCTGGAGATCCTCCAGGACATTGAGGTGGTGCCAGGCTGCCTGCTTCATTTCCACGTCAAAGTGCAGGGGCTGGTTCTGAACTTGCTGAACCTCTACACCCTTGCACACCTCTTGGAGATGGCCCACTTCTACTGACAGGTAGACACCTACCTCAGCACCCCCAACCCTCATGAGTGTCTGGTTCTCAGTAGGAACTTCAATGTCACCATCAAGGCGCAGGACCACACAGGCAGGGAATGGAGCCAGGCTGCTGCTGACATCCTCAGGGGGGTCCTCTTGCACCACTCTCTGGTGGACATCTGGCACACCTGCCACCCTGACAACACCACCACCTTTACCTTCATCAAAATGGAACTGGAGGAGGAGAAAGTAGAAAGATTGTGGATTAGGATACATGGAGGTCAAGGGGAAAGGGATTTGGTGGTAGGGGTCTGCTACAGATCCCCACACCAGGGGGAAGAACTAGATTTGGAACGCTTGAGGCAGCTCTCGGAGACCATAAAGACTAGGGAAGCGGTAGTCATGGAGGACCTAAACTACCCTGACATCTGCTGGGACATGCAGACAGCAAATTCCCACCATTCATGCAGGTTCCTATCCTGTGTGCAGGACCTCCACCTGACTCAGGAGGTACATGGTCCCACTAGGGGGAATGCCTTACTGGACCTGGTATTGGCAACAGGGGATGACATGGTAGGGGACCTACAGATCAGTGGTCACCTGGGGGACAGTGACCACCAAATAATAGAATTCAACATAAGGCATAGAGTGGGAAAGATAACTAGTAGGGTGGAAGTGCTAGACTTTAGGAAGGCTGACTTCAGTGAACTGGTGTTTAGTCAATGATGCACTTCAGGGTAAAGGATTTGGCGAGATGGGAGCCCAGGAAGGGTGGCTGTGCCTTAAGGAAGTGATCCTTCAGGCACAGAGGGAGATGATCCCGATGTGGGGGAAAAGGGGGAAAGGGGCCAGAGGCTTCCTTGGCTAACCAGAGAAATCTAGAGCAGCCTAAGGGCAAAAAGGGGGGCATATAAGCAGTGGAAACAGGGAGAAATTACTAAAGAGGGGTATGCCTCCTCAGCTCGCAGTTGTAGGGAGGCAGTTAGAAAGGCCAAAGCTACCATGGAGCTGAGGATGGCATCCCAAGTTAAGAATAACAAAAAATTGTTTTTCAGATATATAGGGTAGTAAAAGGAAGGCCCAGGGGGTATAGGACCACTACTGAATGGGCAAAAGCAATTGGTGACAGACAG
>NW_005842538.1:305747-307032 GCF_000455745.1 Alligator sinensis
AGCAGGAAAAATTATGCTGAGGGGAAACCAACACGGGTTCGTAGCAGGTAGATCATGCCTCACTAATCTAGTCTCTTTTTATGACCAAGTTACAAAACACCTGGACGCAGGAATAGGGGTAGATATTGTTTACTTAGACTTCAGGAAGGCCTTTGATATGGTATCCCACCCCATACTGGTGAACAAATTAAGAGGCTGTGACCTGGATGATTACATAGTCTGGTGGGTGGCAAATTGGCTAGGGGGTCGTACCCAGAGAATGGTGGTGGATGGGTTGGTATCGACATGGAAGGACCAGGGCAGTGGGGTCCCACAGGGCTCAGTCCTTGGACCAATACTCTTCAATGTCTTCATCAGTGACTTGGATGAGGGAGTGAAGTGTACTCTGCCAAGTTTGCAGATGATACAAAACTGTGGGGAGAAGTGGACACACTGGAGGGCAGGGAACAATTACAAGCAGACCTGAACAGGTTGGACAAATGGGCAGAAAACAATAGTATGTGATTTAAGAAGGAGAAATGCAAAGTGCTGCACCTAGGGAGGAAAAATGTCCAGCACACCTACTGCCTAGGAAATGACCTGCTCGGCAGCACGGAAGTGGAAAGGGATCTCAGAGTCCTAGTGGACTCCAAGATGAACACGAGTCGTCAGTGTGATGAAGTAATCAGCAAAGCTAACTGCACTTTATCATGCATCAGCAGATGCATGACAAACAGAACCAAGGAGGTGATACTTCCCCTCTATCAGGCGCTGGTCAGACCACAGTTGGAATACTGCATCCAGTTTTGGGTGCCACACTTTAAGAGGGATGTGGATAACTCAGAGAGGGTCCAAAGAAGGGCCACGCGTCTGGTTAAGGGCTTGCAGGCCAAGCCCTACAAGGAGAGACTAGGGCACCTGGACTTCTTCAGCCTCCGCAAGAGAAAGTTGAGAGGCGACATTGTGGCTGCCTATAAATTCATCATGGGGTCACAGAATATAATTCATAGTTTCATAGTAGTTAGGGGTCAGAAGGGACCTAAATAGATCATCTAGTCTGACCCCCGCCACTGACCGGAGTACATGCTGGGATCGCATGACCCCAGACAGGTGTTCATCCAACCTCTTTTTGAATTTACCCAAGGTAGAAGCAAGGACCACTTCCCTAGGAAGTTGGTTCCAGATCCTAGCCACCCTAACAGTGAAATAGTGCCTCCTAATCTCTAGCCTGAACCTATTCTCCAGCAGCTTCTGGCCATTGTTCCTCATCACCCCAGGTGCTGCTGGGGGGAATAGGACCCTTCCT
>NW_005842538.1:307497-334811 GCF_000455745.1 Alligator sinensis
CTCTCCCCACATCTTGGTGTCATCGGCAAACTTGGACAACATGTTTTCCACCCCCTCACCCAAGTCGCTGATGAAGATGTTGAACAGTGTAGGCCCCAGGACCGAGCCCTGGGGGACCCCACTATTCACATCCTGCCAGGTTGAGTACGACCCATCTACCACCACTCTCTAGGTGCGCCCCATTAGCCAATTTCTAACCCATCCAACTGTGTAGGCATCAATGCCACAGTTGCTCAATTTATTAATGAGAATGGGATGAGAGACAGTGTCAAAGGCCTTCTTAAAGTTCAGAAAGGCTACGTCCATGGCGACACCATCATCCAGGGATTTAGTTACCTGGTCATAAAAGGCCATCAGGTTGGTCTGGCAGGACCTGCCTTTGATGAACCCATGTTGATTTCCCCTGGGTATGATCTCCCCTGCTGGCCCCTCACAGATATGATCCTTGATAATTTTTCCCAAGACCGATGTGCGGCTTATGGGCCTGTAGTTTCCTGGGTCCTCCTTTCTCCCTTTCTTATAAATGGAGACCATATTAGCTAGTTTCCAATCTCCGGGCACCTGGCCCATGGACCACAATCGCTCGTACAGCCGGGTCAAGGGCACAGCAATGACTCCCACCAGCTCTCTCAACACCTGTGGGTGGAGGGCATCAGGTCCTGCAGATTAAAAAATGTCCAGCCCTCTACTCACCAAGGCACCCCTGGGGATCACAAAAAATAATGGCCATAAGCTAGCAGAGAACAGATTTAGACTGGACATTAGGAAGAACTTCTTCACAGTTAGAGTGGCCAAAGTCTGGAATGGGCTCCCAAAGGAGGTGGTGCTCTCCCCTACCCTGAGGGTCTTCAAGAGGAGGTTAGATAGGCATCTGGCTGGGGGTCATCTGAACCCAGCACACTTTCCTGCCTATGCAGGGGGTCGGACTCGATGATCTATTGAGGTCCCTTCTGACCCTAACATCTATGAATCTATGAATCTATGAGGGTGGAGGAGGAGCAGGCTCACCACTCCTGGTTGAGCAGCATTTACATCTTGCTGCTCAATACTGCCCAAGTCCATGCACCCACAGCGCATTCATCCATTTGCACTTCCAGCTCCTTTAGGAGATGGACTACGGCTCCCACTTCATCTATGCCCTGAAAAAGAGGATGTGTGCCAGTCTCCATGCTCTACCTGGGGGTCCATCTGCCCCCAGGAGCCCCTCCCTGCAGGAGAACTGGCAAAAGCTGAAGATCAGGGTGTTGGAGCAGCTGCAGGCATGTGCAGGCTTTCTGCAGTGCCTCTCCCTTCATGGAAGGGTGCTGGTGATTAATCAGCTGATCCGGTCCATGTTCTGTACTGTTTCAACACCCTGCCTGTGCCTCCAGAGGTCCTGGCTAAGCTCCAGAGATGGGCACTGGGGTTCTTCTGACTGGGACAGCAGTGGGTCTCTGCAGGTGTCCTCAGCCTCCCTTTGCAGGGAAGTAAGCAAAGCATGGTCTGCCTTCACAGCCAGGTCCCCACCTTCTGCCTTCAGGCCCTGCAGAGGCTTCTGTAAGGTGCTGGTAGCTATGCAGCATGCAGCCACTTGGGACACACCTTCCTCCACCTTCTCCAAAGGTTCTGATACAACCAGCAGCTCCAATACCTGTGAACGCTCCACAAGCAGGACCTGGAAGTTTCTATCAGGACCTCCTTAGGGCCTGGAGACTCGTGTCTGCCTCCAGGTCCCCAGGGATGGTCATCCAGGGCACTGACCCCCTTGCTGAGCCCCTGCTGAAAAACCCACAGCTGGTGGTGCTGACAATAGAGGTGCCTTGGGTGTGCTGGAGGATAGTCCTGGCTCACATCACCTGTATCAGGGACCTTCTGGACGATGCCAAGCAGGGGTGGGCAGATCCTGCTGTGCTGGCCTGGTGTATGGAGCTGTTCATACTGTATGGCCCCTGCTGCCTACTCCAGGATGCCAAGGCTGCTCTGCCCCCCACTGCACTTGCCTACATCGGCCAGGTCCTGCGCAAGGGTAGTCTCCACCCCATGGTGTCCTCCAGCCATCTGGATCTCATCATGGGGCCCCTTCCTCAGCAGACCCCATGGGGCATCCCACCACACCACTTGAACCAACTGGGTGGCACCAAGCCTGTCCACTTTTATACTGCCTACCACCACCAGCTCTACACGCTCATGCTCGACACCATCCACCAATCCAATCTTTGCACCTCGCCCTAACAAATAGCGGGACAGCCTAGGCAAGGGTGGGGGCAGAGTCTCCAGCAGACAAGTCTGTATTCTACCCTGATCCTATGAACCAATGGAGACCTCAGCTGGTGGTTCCTCCGTGGAGCCATCACCACAGGCGTGTATCTGGCATAGTTCATGGAAGCCCCTGACATCTGTCCCTTTTGCGAACAGAGGGAGACCCTGGCTCACACCTACCTGGTGTGCGCCAGGCTTCAGCCCCTGCACCACCTCTTCCAGAACTTCCTGCTAAGGTTTTGGCTGCACTATTCCCCTCACTTTTTTATTTACGCACTTCTCATCCATGGCCTCATCAAGGCCCAGGACCTTCTGGTCAACCTCCTCTTGGCCCTGGCCAAGCTGGCAATGTACCTGACCAGACAGGAGGCTCTGGCCAGGAGGGTCCCCAGAGACTGCAGGGCCACTTTCCTCACCCTACTTCATTCCTGTCTTTAAGCAGAGTATCACTGGGCAGTGTCCACTGGCTCCTTGGACTCATTTGAGGGCCAGTGGGCATAGCCTGGTGTGCTCTGCTCGGTGTCCCCACTTGGCGTTCTTGTTTTGAAACTTTGACCTCCACTCCCATCCCTGTTTTTATTATTTGTCCAAAGAAATCTAACACATCACTAGTGGCCCACAATACAAAAGGGGGCTTATAGTTTCTGTGGCGGGCCTGGCCCATGACTTCCCCTCATGTGTTAAAAGACCTGTGTCACACAATGATAGACAGTGGATGTTAAAAGGGAGAGTGAAATGGGTATAACCAGGGTTTTTTTTTCCATTGTTCTTCTCTCCCTTACAGCATTTAAGGTCTAGGAAGTTTCAGAGGATGTATCCCCAACTCCCATCCTCCAAGAATTTATCCAATCCCCTTTTTAATCTGCCCAAACTGCCAGTTTCCACAACATGTGTTGGCAATGGGTTCCACACTTTAATTACACGCTGTATGGAAAAGGATTTCCTTTTGATAGTTTTAAACTTACTACCTATTAGTTTCATTTTATGACCCCTAGTTCTTGTATTGTGAGATACAATAAAGAATAAACCCCGTTTTACTTTCTCTTTGCCATTTAGTATTTTGTAAACACTTCTCATGTTCCCCTTCAAGTATTTCTTTTCTAAACTGAATAGGCCTACACTCTTTAGTCTCTCCTCATATGGAAGCCCCTGTATACCACTTATCATCTTTGATGCCCTTCTCTGTACCTTCTCTAGTTCTTCTACAATGGGCCTACAGACTGGTTCCAGATGCTAGATCCAATGCACAGGCCGAGCCCAATGTGAGCACTGCATGCAGTGTGCATTCCAGATTGGCTCCATATGCTGCATGAAGCACAGAGGGCTGGTGCATGCTGCTTGTAGCACAAGGAGCTGATCTGAAACCCACAGAAAGCACCATGGGCCAGGTAACAGGGCCCTCAGGCTGGATTCAACTCCTGGAATGTATTTCTAACATCCCTTTCTTAGAGACACAACTTGAGATTTTCTAATTACTGTGTCTGCTCTTCCTGACCTGGGAAGTACAGGGAATAAACAGGTGGATGGTCTCTCAAGCTAAGCAAAATTAGCACAACTGTCAGAGTCAGAGTAACTGCCTTTTAGTCTTGGTTTCCTTTGTATTAGCTTTGGTGTTAACCTTTTAAATCTTTGCAAGTTTCAAGACTGAGAATTCTAAAACTCAGCATAAGGAATATATGAATAAATTATCTGAATAATGAATATCTATTTGTCACTCCACCTCAAACTTTGATGATTTTTAATGAGGAAACCAAAAAAAAAAGCCACTTCAGCTTGCTTTTGATTAGCATCACTGCAAAACTTCAAGTGGTCTTCTAAGCAAAGTGAATGTGTTTTTTGAAGAGTAACTTGATTAAATGATATGTATGTATGAAACATACATATAATATGTAATATTAATTCTGTGCATGTTCACATCATTTACCATTAGAAGATCAAAAGAGCACTTTACAAATATCAGCTAAAGTTTCTGAGGCCTTCGGGAGAGAGATAAAAGGTATCCAAGTCTCCAGTACAATTCAGGCATCTCTAAGGTGGCCAAAACATTCAACGGTGTGCGACAGTATTACACTATAGTTTTAGACCATAAAGTAATAATATATCCAATTTAAAGCGTAAGTGAGAACTGTAATTCACTCATTTTGAATTTAGTAACAGTATGCCCCACAGACAACAAAAAGGACATTGGGCTGAACAACTTTGTGTTTGCATCTGGCATAATGGAGTCATTAATACCACAAGTAGTCACATCATGAGTTTTACATTTTAGTAGAAAGGCTACTCACCCAGTAGCACAATGCCAGCTGAGATCATACTAGGGTATTGGTTCTGTACAAGTTCTGATAGAAAAGTACAAGCTCTTTAATCATCCACTCCACTTCCTGCAACCTCTGCTATCACTGGTTCTTGGAGGCATCTCACCTTAATAGGGCAACCTTTGATCTAACAGGATAGTAGCACAAGTCAGTATAGCTAGAGACAGTATTGAGTGTCCAGAGTGCTTCTCATTCTCATTTTGATTTGTTGTATATATGGCAGAAGCACCCAGCAGCTGTAGTTAAGGACCACAGCTCTTTCTACTTGATACTGGCAACAAATATAATGGGCGGTATTGCGCAATCCCAACAACATAGGAAATAAACTTCATTTTTGCACAGAGGAAGCAGAAGATGGAAAACTCTCATGGTTCCTATAGGTCCATGAGAGGCTCTTTGTGAGCTTGCTCTTTGTTGTGTAGATCGAGCAGGATTTCTTCCCTGGTGGTGTCAGATGGCAGGCAGGGAGGTGTAGAAATCTTTCTTGTTCAGCAATGAAATTTAAAATCCAAAATCAGCTAAAATTCAGCATCTTCCATGTTTCGGGAATCTTTGTGGTAGCTGTGTTAATCTGAAATGAAAATAATGCAAACATCTAGAACTCTTGGTTCCAAAATGATACCTTTTATTAGACCAACTGGGAAACTGCAAAAAAATGAATGACCCAATTTATTTTCAACAAAAAACAAACAACAAAATTTGGTTATGGAAATGTAGCTTGAAATTTTCAAGAGGCAAGGATTTTTTGGGATACCTTTTATTGGACTGATGGTATAGTTGGGAGAATACTTAGACAAGCTTTGGGGCATGAAGTGCCTGTAAAAAGCACTTCATGCCCCAAAGCTTGCCCAACAACTCTCTCAACTATACCACTGTGACAAACATCAGGGTCAAAGAAGGCTGTGTAGATCATACTGCAAAGCAGAGGTGCTGAGTACATGGGGACCCAAGGACCCTGCCCCCTGCCCCCCCCGGAAGAGGGCTGTCACCTGAAGTGTGTAAAACTTTCCACTTGTTCATCATCTTAGCCCCTCCCACCAGCAAAAATAAAATTTGGAACCTATGCTGCAAAGTCCAAACTGCACAGGTGCACTCAGAGAAAAGGGCAGGACAGGGACAGGACAATCCAAGATGAAAACAGGTAGGCACAGTGGCAGGAGCAGAGACAGGCAGATGCTGGGCAAGGATCCAGGCAGGATTAATGTATGGGTTCAGACTAGGCAGGGTAAAGGTAGGAAGTAGGCAAAGTCAAGACACAGGTGAAAGTAGAAATGTAGGCAAGGATGAAGGCAAGAGTTAAGCAAAGTTTAAGTGGGATCTAGGTAGGAGCAAGCAGATATGCCAGGTTTCAGGTCAGTCAAGTGACATGGCCAGGTAGTCCATTGCTCAGGCAGAGTTATGCTGTCTGGCCTGAGCTTATGAAGCCCATATGGGTGTGAGGGCTCTCTTCCCAAGGGCCCTAGGGATTATGCAGACAGTCCTGATTAACCTCCAGCTAAAGCCTGGAGCTGGATCCACTGAGCTGAACCTAGACTTCTTACACAAGGACTAGAAAGAACACCTGCTGCACTGGAGAGACTATTCTTTCTGTACCTGCTCCTGACAAGTGCAGGGTCAGTACCTTTAATCTCCTACATCCCAAGGAGTTAGCTAGCCAGGAAGAGGAAAGCATCATCCCAGAATATGGATGTGCCCAAGGAAGAGATACACCCTGAGGACGAGAACCGAAGTGAAAGGAATGAGAGACATTTTTGTCTTTGATGCATGGTAAGGCACAGAGATGCATTTCAAAATGTTTGAAGAGAAGTTACTTTGCATTTTTAAATAAAAATAAATGGAAGAGACTAAAATAAAAGCTACATGGTTTTTTACATAATTATTAAGCTAAGTTCAGGGCAAGTGAGCAGATGTCCCTTTGCTAAAACTCTGTATTCCCTAATGACCCCTGGCTCTTTAGTATGGAGGAATGTGTATTAAAACAAAGTTGTTTCTTACCGAAAAGCCTGTAAAAATGTTAAATATGCCCTTTAGGCTAAATTCAGCAGCTGACTCCTGCAACTTTGCAGAGTCAGTGAGGCAAAATAACACAGCTTACACCGCCAGCTCATATGGGTTTACAACTATATTACATCACTGCAGTGGTACAGGACAGCAAAACAAGACAGTGAACTGGACCATGTGCATTTAAAAGGCTTAACTTTTTTCCAAATATGTTCACCATGATCTTATAAAATACAAAAGATACAATATAAGAAAGAAAAGCAGAGAAAAGGGGGAAGGAAGTAGACTAAATTCACAAGGGGGGTGTAGGTACTGTTACCCTCAGCATTGAAGAGCCATTTTTGACACCCTCCTCCCTAAGCAGAAGCTGCAGTCCTAAGCTAGATGTCCAGGCTCCATATACAGACACAGGGAGAATTGGGCACCTAAAACTGGACTCCACAACAGCCAGTATGCTGAGCAGGGAGCTGCCAAAATTAACCAATAGGAGGTGCGTCTACACATGCAATTACAGTGCCTGAATAAACTGCGGAGCTTATTGCTCCAGAGTTAATTGCTCCTGAGTGTGCCATTTGAACACACATCCAGGAACAAGCAACTCTAAAACAATAAGCTCTACAGTTCGGACACAGTGGAGTGGGGGGTGGAGAAGCCCTGGCTGGCAGAGGGTCCCAGGGATCAGCCTTCCAAGCCCAGATCAACCCAGTGCTGCTCCCCCAAGCTCATTGTGCTGGCTGGGGCATGAGGGAGCTTCAGTACAGGGCGAGTCAGCAGGCAATGTCTACACATGCACTGCTGCAGAGTAAAATACTCCACAGCAGGATAGTGCTTGTGTTTACTATCCTGCTGTGAAGTAAATTAGTTTACTCCAGCCTGATAAGGGTACATGTGTAGACACTAAGACATTTACTGGACATGTCTATACATTCACTAATGCACCTTTGCTACGGTGCATTAAGCTTCATGTTTAGTACCTCTAATATGAGGCACTAAAGGTGCAGTAGCTGTGCTAAAGCACAGTAGCGATGGCATTTTTTTCTGTGACACTTAATGTGCAGTGAGTCACCCACCTCACTGCACCCGACCACCTTCCAGGCTCTGAGTGAAAGTTTCCTAGATTCTGGGTGAATATGCTAACACCTGACCTGCCCATTCCCTGCCCATGTGACCAACACAAGGTAAATCATAAGCCCTAGAAAGCAATTGTTGTCTGAACTTAAGAGGTACTACAAGCTGGCAACAGGGCTACCAGGTCTCAGCATGGGTCTTCAGTACCCACAACCTATAGAAGTGTCCCTTATCCCAGACCACCTGTTCCCTCTTATCTGGGGTGAACTCTGGCTCTGGCTCCTGAGCCATCTGCCAGAGTCCCTCCAAGCTGTGGTCCTCTAGAACCTCCTGCTTGAATGCCTGCATGCACTTTCACTGATGTATAGGATTTAAATTCATTTCATAGAATCTTAGAATCATAGAAAATTAGGGTTGGAAGAGACTCAGGAGGTCCTATAGTCCAACACCTTGCTCAAAGAAGGACCACCCCCAACTATTTCATCCCAGCCACAGTCATGCCTCAGCCACCAGGCTGTTGAAGATTCCCTCCTCTTGAAGCTGTTCTCATTTGAATAGAATAAATATTCAGTAAGTGAGAAAGATGAGATGTGGGGGCAGGGGCATGAGAAGGACTCCTTAGGATCATGGTTAAGACCTTCACTTTGAAGAGGGGAGGACTGGGTAGAAGCTCCTACTCCAATTAAAGTTTAAGATAAATTATTTAAACTATAGAGTTAGATGGCAGTTGAATGATGATTTTAATATATCAATTTTGGATTTATGGGCCCAAAATTAAACTTAAGTACCTAAGTTGTTTGTTCATTGCACCTCTTCTAACCGAATTCATGGTTTGACTTTTATTTCTTAAACTTAAAATGTACCGAACTGTCTTTACAATCTATGTGACTGTACTTCAAAGCATACAGACCTAAAATAAACATTTAGCATCTGTCACTTTTTTATTTCTAGCATGTTGTGGCAGTTGGTTCAAATGGTGAGCTTGAGTTTCACTCTGAATTCTTGACAAATACATGCCACACTTAAGGTAGGTGTAAATGAGTACCAGGTCATTCAGGCTGAGAGGTCAAAGGCAACCAGATGTGGTAAACCAGATATCACTCCCTTGTGGGCTGTTGGCTACATGACTTAATCACACTAGTCCCATAGGACATCTAGGCTTGAATGTATCTTTGACCTTTTAACTGTCCATGCTGCTTCTACTTTGATTGTATCTGGTGTATACTAGCAGAGCCTGAAATGAGAGTCTCTTCACTTGTGATTCTGGAAGGCATATTTTCAACAGTAGTTCACTTTTGTTTTGCTTAGTCCTTAGCATTGCTTCCATCTTCTGGTCTCCATCTGTAAAGTGCAAGGTAAATGAACATGTATTGAAACTTAGCCATCTTCCATATCAGTCCTTCCAGACCAAAAGAAAAGGGAGACTTGCAATAAAAGACTGGTCTCTAAGGCATGTGCGCAGGCACAGACATGCACACTTGCACATGCAAGCATATGCACACACCCCAAAAAATACTAAGAGAAAGCTTTCTGGGTATGTAATGGAAAAAAAACAAGCAGGGGAAAAAAAGCACATTAAAAAACCTGATCAAGCCAAAAAAGGCAATCTTTCTTGTACTAACTGACCTTTATGGGCACATCTACACATGCAGGCATGTGCACTTGCAACAGCTCAAATAGGAGTGGCACAAATTTGTCCCAGAGATTTTTGCCTCATCACACGTGCCTGGACATACACTTTGGTATGGGACAAGTTGTGCCACTTGGGGCAAAAAGACCCTTCCCAGCTCCTCCCGGATCTGCAGCCAGGAGGAGCTAAAGCCTGGGGCCAACACCTGTGCTGGCTTCAGTAGTATAAAAAGCTGCCCTGCAGAGCAGCCCTGGGAGCTTCTGAAGCCCAGCCAGTCAGTATCTGGGAACACTAGCCCCTTGTCCCAGCTGAACTGCTGAAGCAGCCCTAATCTAGAGTGACCCCTGCACCCTCTACCCATTGCAGCAGTCTGACAGTGGGGGCTGCTGCCTGGCTGTGACCTGCTGCCACCTGTGACAGCATCCACCCCTTGGGACTGGCAGCCCCATGCCTACCAGACTCAGATGGGGTGTCCCCGCTCTGCCATCTTGGCAGCTATCACCCAGAAGACGTGCTTCTTGTGGTGGTCCACTTTGAACTGTCAAAGCATGTCCATTTGGCCCCAAATGGCCAAGAGGTTAGCCACCTCATCTGCCCTCCAGCTGTGTCCCCAGTGCTGGCCCTGGACAGGCTTCTATGCCCAGGTCTCACCACTTGTCTCACCAGCAGAGATCCAGGTATTCCCTATTTAAAAATTGTAAATTCTCTAATAAGAAACCCAAATTTTCTCATTAAAATACCCAAAATAGTGTTCTTCCGCTGTTAAAATGAAATGTCACTATATAGAGAGAGATCAGTTGGGCAATGTTTTATTGATATATTTACAAGTGTAAAGCAATTTGGAAGCCTACCATCATCATAATAAAATACATTCTAAATATCTATACACTTTGGCATTTACTTTTGGGGTTTTTTTGTCCTAGGAAAATCAGAGCTGCCCTTACTCCCTTCACTCACACACTGCCTCCCCCTGCTGCAGGGTCCACAGCTCCCCCCCCCGCAGGGCTACAGCTTCCCCCCACAAGACCCACAGCTCACCCCGACAGCAGCAGTGGCTGTGGGGTGCTCAGGGTCCACTGTAGCCAGAGCCCCCCACACTGTGGCATGGCCCTGGCCACCTCAGACCCAGCACACCCTATGCTGCTTGTTGCAGCTCCAGCCCAGCTCAGCACAGCGCGGGGCCATATACCTTCAGACAGCCTCAGGCCATTCGGGCTGTCACCCAGGTGGCGGTGCCGCTTGCAGGGACTATGTGTCGCACCGGGTCAGGCTACCTCAATGGAACCGACCACCCCCATACAACCCCCCCACTTACCAGGGACAGCACCTGGGTCACAGCCTCACACCACTCCTATTTACCCCACATGCGTACACAGCATGCTGGGGCAGCAGGGGGCACCATAGAGACACTGGCCAGATGCCAGAACGTCTCTGAAGATCCAAGCCCCAGCTTGTCTCAGGGCACGGTGAGGAACTGTGCCCTGCACCACTTTTCTCCAGAGTGTTTTTATCTGATACCTGGACCTCCAGGTATCAAATTTTGAGCCCGCACTGCAAATACAGCACGGGGAACATTTTTTCATTCTCAGCGTGCCTCTTGCAGTCTCTCAAACTGGTTTGACATGCCACAAGAGGCATGTGCATGCTCATTGGGACGTGTGCTATGAGGCACATAGACATCTATTAATGTGAAGGAAAACTGAATTCACCTTCACAATTCCAGTCACTATATAAAACTATTTTAAAAAGCAGTTCATCCAATGCATCCACTTAACTGTGGCAACTTATCCTTATTATTGCTGCATGAGGCAGGTAGTATAATGAAGTTTCCACTCTCTCATCATATCTGAATCTCCAAATTTGTCTCCCAAATACTAGCACTAGATTAACGTGGTAACATGTTTCATCTGCCTGGGGAGAGAGTGAGCAGTGCCTTAAATTTACTTTTAGAAGGATATCATTGCAATATTTTTTTCTAGGGAGCGAATAGCAAACTGTCAGCATTGTTCCTTCATCTCTATTTCAGATATTTTTGCCTGAGACCTAACTAAATATGGAAAAAAAACACATTTTCCTAAATAATTACTATAATAATTACTAGATGAAATCTTGCCAGCATTCTCTATAAATATTATTGGCAAGAACCAGCTCTGGTGGGGACCCAGTATTCGGGCATCAGTCCTAACCCATTAGGCAAGGTAAGAAAATGCAGAAGTTGTAACAGCATCCTTCTAGTATGTAGATGTTTATAGACAACTGTCAACTTATTCTGCCTTTCACCTTTAAACTAGATTGAGAATAATAGGAGTTTTCGTACCATAAGGGCAAATCTCACTATAGATGCCAAAATGAGATTCTCAGTAAAGTTCTTTTAATTTATTTTTATTACAGGTTGTTAAAATTTTTCCTTCACTTTTACTAAATTTGAAGAAACACTTGTAAGTATTAATGCAGGCAAAGTGATTCGGTTACTTGTTTTATTAACTGTTCAAGCTAATTAAGAGAGCAGGACATTTCTTCCAGGAAGAAACAGGTACAAAAAGCTGAAAAAAATACATCTCCTTCTTGCTAAGGAATATGAAATGATTGTTATTTTTTTAGGATTTCAAAAAGAAGTGATGCATAACATATGATTTTTTAAAGCCAAACTCCTTATGTAACTATAGGAAGAACATGTAGAATTGAAAAGTGCTCAATAGAAAACATTTATTTATTCCTCAAATCCTTCAGAAAAACAGGCTTTTTTCGAGATGTTTGCTTGAAAAAAAAATTGTGTATAAATGCGAGCCTCATATAGTAGCTGCATGATAGTGTTATATAAATAGCTAGATATTCTTTGCATAAATAGCAAGGTCACTTAGTACTACCACTCTTTACTAATAGAAGAAGCCATGTAAGCATACCATAGTATTATTTATTATAATAATAATCAGTTATCTGACAAATTCAGAAAGACAAAAGTCAGATCTTCAAGGATTG
The DNA here is from genome assembly GCF_000455745.1 of Alligator sinensis. Classification (NCBI taxonomy): domain Eukaryota; kingdom Metazoa; phylum Chordata; order Crocodylia; family Alligatoridae; genus Alligator; species Alligator sinensis. The sequence goes on from NW_005842538.1 coordinate 319,729, forward strand.
TCCAAGAACAGACAATAATTCTTGGATGAACATTTAGGTTAAAAGGCTCTTTTTACAAATTATTCTATTTTAGAACTAATAATTAAGAATTAAGGATAAGAAAAAGGACAGGGATGTGGGTGCCACAGTTCTGAGCACTACAGTTGCCTAAGTTTTAGGCTCCTGGGACAGGAGTCAAAGTGCACATACTTAGAATTGACAATGTCTTCATATTAGAGTCCTTGCTCAGAAGGGCAAATTGGTCTGACTGGGGTAGACACCTTGGATCCCTATACAGTCAACAAAGAGACATCAAAGTTGTAAAAGCATTTCAGGTTTAAGTACTCTTCACAAGGATTATTGAGGGAACTGGAGCTGGCGAAAAGGGGGTAGGGGGGAGGGAAGAGGTAGGCACATCCAAAGAGAAGTGTCTGGAGGTACCAAATAACACCACTCAGTGAAGGGGCACAAAGCACCTCATTTTACTTGCAACTCAGTGGCATGGAAGGTGTCTTGTCATCCGATGCCTCAGGTCCTTCTCTGGTCATTAGTTTTGGTCCAGAAGGAATGGTTTTCCTCTCCTAAATGCTATTACTTCTGGTTCTTTTTTCCACCTTCCTCTGAGGCACTGGAGTCAGTTAAGGTCAGTTAAGGATGAGGGTTTTTTGTTAGGATGCACAGATGCTTCTGTCACTCTTGCAAAGTAACCAAATTTGGGGCCAAAAAAATCCCCACGGTCCTTGCCATTCTTTGGAGCTTGGAGCATGGATCTTAGGATCATTTCCTAGGATCTTCTAAGCAAATAGTACTATAATCAATTATTTTCCTGTGTTAGGACTGGGCCATAGGCAGTCAAGAGGAGTGTGAGGGTAGACAAGTACCTGAGCCAGAGTAAGATGTAGATAACGGACCAAGGCTGCACAAGAGGGGCAGAACCAGAATCCAAATTAAAGTCCTAGTAAAAAGCAAGATCCATAGCCTAGACAGTGCCAGAAATCAGTAGTTAGGGAATCTAGGATACCTTAATAGAGCAAGCGGGAGCTGAGAACCAAGCAGGAGCAAAACTAAAGTGGAAAGCTGCAACTTGTGAAGCACTGGGCTCATCTACACATGCAATTAATGTGAAATGAACTCTGGAGTTGATTGCTCTGGAGTCTATTGCTGCCAGGCATGAATGGTGTGACCCCCGGTGGCTGGTGGGGCATGGCTGTGCTGGCGGCAGTGGGACAGTGGCAACAGTGGGAGCTCGGTGGCAGTAAGCTGGGAGCTTCTGCAGACACTACTGGCACTGTCGGCAGCGGGGGAAGAGGGGTGATGAGTGCCGTCCAGGGATCGGTGACTAACCGCAGGCACCAGCGGCAGCGGTGGCCAGTGGCAATCGTAGACCACCTGCAATGCCGCCAGGGTTGGCGGTGGCAGGGTGGTGAGTGGAAACCACCTGCAGGCACCGCTGACAGTGTCGGTGGCGCATTTTTGCAGGGGGTGCACTGCCACACTCAGGGAATGTACCTGCACCCGTATGCACCCCCTATGCATTGCCCCTGCTCCCAGGCATGCCATTTGACTGTGCACCCAGGACTGCAGCACACTGAGCTGGGCTGGACCAACCCTGGCTGGCAGGAGTTCCCAGGGTTTCAGTCTGCCAACCAGGGATGCTCCCATCCAGCTGAATGTGCTGCAGGGGGGCTGGCTGGGGCACAAGGGAGCTTCAGCACAGGCCTAGGCAGCAGGCAGAGTTCCTTCAGCAAGAACAAATGCAATTAAATCCCTTTTCATAATCATTAACAATTTATGCAATCATGAGATAAAAACCCTACAATGAACAATATATGTAATTATGCGTTAAAAACCCTACAATGACTGCCCATCCAAATGTTGAGCCAACTAAAGGCTGGAACCAGTTAATATTTAAAAACAACCAATGAAATTATCAGAGAAGAATATGCATCCCTCTGCATTGAGTAAACAGCAAACACACTGCTCTCTCAGCTTCAGTGGCACTTTTGTCTCAAGACTCTCATCTTATTTCTTTCAAGCAACAGGCAAGAAGACAAAAAAAGCCACCATGAGGAGAAAAAAAGAAGCAGCAAACTTCCAGTAAGTACCATTTCAGCAGCATAATGTTATAACCAAGATTTCAGCTATAACAATGAGAGAAATGTTGCCAAATTCTACCAAGGAATTGCAGTTCAGTTATTCTTGTAATGATTTTTATTAGATAAGAAAATGCTACTGGAGTTTTAGAGTTATATTTTCTTCTGGCAAGCACCAAAATGCATAGGCCAGGCCATCAGGGAAGGGCAAAATAGTGCATCCAGCCAGCAGCCAGACTCCATTTCCCAGCAGCCCCTGCCCACATGGGTTGGGGTGGTTTCCATGGAGACCCCAGCAGCAGCCAAGGTGTGATAGTGTGAGGTAGGAGTTTCCATGAAGACTGGCCTCAGCAGCACTGGCAGGGCACGTGGCAGGGTGCAGAGCTGCTCCAGAGCCCAGCTGGGATTTTGCAGTGGTGACAGTGTGATCCAGGGCCAAGGCAGAGCCACAGTCTGCAGCAGCCTGCATGCTCTGGGCAGCAGCAGCAGATCACTGCTCTGCCCCAGATCCTTGCAGCAGTGACAGCGTGGTCAAGAGCCGAGACAAAGTCACAGTCCGCTGCCTGCGTGCCCCTGCCCAGAGCATGCAGGCTACAGATTGCGGCTTTGCCCTGGCTCTGGATTATGCTGTCACCACTTCAAGATCCCAGCTGGGCTCTGGAGCAACTGCATGCCTTGCCGCATGCCCTGCCAGCAGGGGTGGTGCTAGAGGGGCTTGGGAGGGGTGCTATAGCCCCCCTAAAATTCCCCATAGAACCTGTAGCCGCCCCTCTCAGCAGCACCACCACTGCCTGCCCTGCACAGGCAGCAGCACTGAGCCCACCCCACTCCTTCCCTCAGCACAGCCCCCATTCAGCGCCCCCACCCAAAAGAGGCTGTTGCTTGCCAGCACTGTTGGGGCAGGTCTCCACAGAAACCCTAGCCCTGGACTATCACAGTGTGGCTGATGCTGAAGTCTCCGTGGAAATCTGCCCCAGCCATGCAGGCAGGGGCTGCTGGGAAATGGAGCCTACTGCAGCCAGATCCAGCACGCGGACCAGACTTTGCTCAGCCCTGGCATAGGCACTTCTCATCTCCTGAAGAGAAGACATGCCAACCTTGATAAATAGAGGGAGAAACAGATTTAATTTGAATGTAAAATTCCTTATCAATTCATTAATTTGCCTGTCTTAAGACAGCTTCTTTAATAGCTTAAGTAACTGAATTAATTTCAGTTAATTTTCAGTTAATAAGTTAAGATTACTTATATTTTTCCTACTTATGAACTATTTAAATTCATATGAATTCATGGAATATTACTTTTCTTTGCTGTGATGCTTTACTACACAGTCAATTAGTCAACTGTGTGGTAAAGCATCTTGTGTAGATGCACCCACTGTGGAGCTAATTAGTCTATAATAAAGATCTTGTAGACACACCCACTGTTTCTTGTATGGGGACTAAAATGACCTGGCAATACATATTAGTCATTCCTAAAATGCATTTTTTTAGTATCTGACATGACTGAAAATAATAGTGTGTACAGCTTAAACCAGACAAGTACACGCTTCTCTATTCCAGTCTTGTACAGGAAGAGTGTGCACTGCACTTTATGGAGTACATGATATTTAGTCAAAAGAATTGAATTAAAATAATACCAAAGTCATTACTTGGATTCCTTTTTGCTATTTATGCCTTGGTAATAACTAATATGGTAGCTAATTAACATAGTGACATGTGCCAAAGTAATAACTAGGATCAAAATTGTCCAGGTCATCTACCAACCCATATGGGCTTGTCAGAGTATAAATCATAACATAATTCACCCATCACTTATTTTCTAAATTTAAGACAAAAAATGTGAATGAACACAAAAGCTCAAATCCTCAAAGGTATAAAGGACATGACTACTGCCTCTTCATGGTCTTCTTGGGATTGCTGCTATGAAACATGCCATGCTCAGCCATCCCCCATTCCATGCACCCCAACTCCTGAAAATGAAGCAATGTAACCACCCTTCATTCTTAGGCTATTTGCCTCAGGTGCACTTATCAAAAAATTACCAGAACCACTCTAAGGTAGCGTTCTTGCCTCATTTCTGGGATTTGGAACACATGGGGTGCAGCTAAGCATGCACTTTAATGAGCAGTAGCCTATTTTACTGTGCATTAAAGCATCATGTAAAGAACCATGCTATTACGCTAATGCGCAGTAAAATAGGCTACTGCACATTAAGCATCACTGAAAAACCGTGCACATTCATTACTATGCATTAAGGCAGCCAATGCACATTTCTTTAGTACCTCACACTGAAGATACTAAACTTAATGCACATTAGGAAAAGTGTTTTAATGTATATATCAGTGCACCCATAGAGTGGGAATGAGTAGGTGTGGTGTCTTTCACGGAAGTTCTTCAAAAAACAGCACAGGGATGGTACAGGCATAGCTATAAGCAGTTTGTTTTCCATTAAAATAAATCAATACCTTTGAGGATCTGGGCCTAAGAGTCTGAAGACATCATAGAAAAATGTATTTTGTGTACATCAAATATAGAGAATTTGATGGATAAAATATTGGTATCTGATTGAAAGATCTCAAATTCGAACACATTGCTTTGTTTGATTGAGGTTATATTAGTCTGGGCTTATAATTGAAAGGAATAGAGAAAATGGCAATATCAATAGATGCATCTTATGGATCCATCTTAAATGTTTTCTGCTCTCTTCCAGTATGATCCATGACAAAAGTTTCAAAGAGATAAAGCACCATTATAGTCATAGAAAATTAGGGTTGGAAGGGACCTCAGGACGTCATCTAGTCCAACCGCCTGCTCAAAAAAGGACCATCTCCCACTATATCATCCCAGCCAAGATTTTGTTTACCCAGGTCTTAAAAACCTCAAAGGATAGTGATTCCTCAGCCTCTCCGGGTAACCTGTTCCAGTGCTTCACCACCATCCTACTGAGAAAGTTGTTCTTAATATCTAACCTAAACTTTCCTTTCTGTAACTTGAGACCATTGCTCCTTGTTCTGTTACTTGCCACCAATGAGAACAGCCTAGGTCCATCCTCATTGTAACCACCCTTCAAATAGTTGAAAGGTGTTATTAAATTCCTCCTCTATCTTCTCTTTTCCAGATTAAGACCAATTCTTTCAGTAATTTATTTGGACTTTCATTAAAATTAACATATAATTACATTTTAAGATACAGAGCAAAAGTTTAGTAAGCAGAACTGTTCTGTTCAAGAAAGTTCTTAGATGGTTCTCATGTGAAAGATCCTGTTTCTCTGGTATTTCACATGTCCATGGCATGTTCTGGGCAGTAAGACATAAGGAAGACTCAGAATACCATTAAATGTTAATGTAAAGTATATATAATGGATGCTGTGAAGAGGATATATGAAAATGTAGCAAAGGAGCAGATAAGCAAAAAATCCACTCCCTTAAAAAGAAACTCTGGGAGAACAATAGGCATAACAGAGCTGAGCTGAAAGAAGAATGTATCATTGTGTGGTGATGGAGTTCATTCCAAAAAAAAAGCACCTTAGGAAGTCCTACCTAACACTTAAATATTAATCTAGACTAACCCACTAAAACTGCTGAAATTAACTTTTCCTATATGAAGTTCCTATATCCAAGCACAAAAATTATTCCTAACAATATATCTTTTGTTTACAAATGTATATGCTTTTTTTTATTTTAAACCATAAAATATGTTGGGGACAAAAGGCAGAACAACATGTGTTTGGCCATTTTTAGAGTTGGGGGAGGGGGGGGGAAGGGAAATATATGTTAGAATTTATTTTTGTACTCCCACAAGGATGAATGGCTGTTGTTCTAAACTGAAAACTGCCCATATGCAATATTTACCGACAACTTGGAGAAGTTTTATCTAAAAAAATAATGCAATTAATTGTGATTCTTGAGTTCCTTGTTGTCTTTAATTCTCAAGAGTATTGCTGCAGTCTTTCAGATGACTACATCTGGAAGACTATATGTACTTTTGTATCACTGCACATTTCTCTCCAAGCATCTACATTTGCTTAAATGCTTGATCTTTATCATCAAATCAAACAACATGTTTGAATATAAGCCCTGAGCTTGGTAAATATAGTGTGCAAATGTCCAGTCTTCAGGAATGGGATTTCAAATGCCAGATGATCAGAAATACCACAAGAGTGATATTTTGGACACTGGCACCATCCGGAGCATTTGAACAGGTACTGAGATAGAAAGTACCTTATTCCTTATAACACCCTTCATGCTCTCCCTTGGAGGGCTGATGGAGAGTGTAGATGATAAGTAGGGCCTGATTTAAATTGTAATTTCACATTTTTTTTGTGAAAACAATCACAAAATTAGGTGATTTTCATGAAAAATGTGATTTGCAATGAAATGCGATGATATGGTCACTTTCTGGGGAGTTGGCTTCTACCAAGTGCCAGGAACATCTGTCAAGGCAGCCCCCCAGCACCCCCAACCCCCTGCACCCCAGTTTTCCCTCCCAGAAAAGCAAACTACCCCTCCATTTTTCAGCACCAGGGCTTTCTGCCTAAGGCAGCTAACTGCTTCCAAGCCCAGAAAAAAGCTTCTTACCTTCAGTGGATACCAGCAGCAGCCCAACCACATGGAGAGAGTGAGCATGGGAAGCCAGAACAAATAGTGTGTGTGGGCTTTTCAGCAGCAATCAGAGGCCTTGGGTGCATCGCCTCTGCTGCTGCAATTAAACCTGGCCCTAGACCCCAGCCCCTCCCCCAGCCAATCAAGAGTTGGGGGTGGGGGAGGGGAAGTTCCACAATCTGGCATGAAGTTTAGGCCATGATCAGGCCACAATATTAGTGATCTGGGCCTGAAATTGAAACCAGGCCCTAATGTTAAGGATAAACATGTATATGGTGAACATAACAGAACAGGAGTTTAATTCAAGTCCATTATAACAAAAGAGTCCAATTTGCAACTGGTAAGAGGGTTCTAACACTGTGGGAAACTGAGTAGTACTGGTCTGCTGCTCTTCCCCACAGTTCTGCTTAACAAGAGAAGGAATTAGCTTAGATTTTTTTTAAACATTTGAGAGCTTGTCTACACAGAGAAATTTACTGGTATAATTATGTCAGTAAAATTATACTACTATAGTTATACTAGAATAAGTTCCCATTATTTTGAAATGAGTGTCCACATGGAAAATTGTACTGTTAAAGTTATACCAGTATAATTATTTAAGTATAGTTATGCCAATAAATTTCCCCATCAATACAAAACTTTAATTTGTTAACTGTTTCATGCACACAACACAAGAAATATAGGAGCTAGTTGAACCAGAATAGACAATGCAATATATACAAGGGATGATAAGAAAAGTACTGAGAGGTGAGAGTAGGTATAGAGGATGTGTCACTAAGACTGGCATAATTGGCATTCCAGAAATATGAGGAAATATCTAAGAGCTGGGCTTTGTAGGAGAGGATAGGAAGCTTACAAAAAGCAAAATCCATTTTTTATCTGGTTTTTAATTTGGGAATTTAAATGTTGAAGTTTTGAAATGTAATAGATTTATGGTATCTCTTTAGTCAGTTAAAATATAGAGAAGGAAAATTTGCTAAACTGAAATATTTTTTCTTCTATCATTACTGAAATCTCTCTTTCATTTTCAGTTCCTGCTGCCCAAACCCAGACCCAAGCCTCAATTATCTTTTTTCATCTTTACTGCAGCCACCTGCTCTCTGACTTCTCCCAACATTATTTCATGTCTTTACCAATACTACCAGCAATATCATCTTTGTTGCCTACCATTCCAGTTGGATCTGTCTCCTCTTCAATGGTTTTCACTGATGTCCTTTCACTTACTGAATCAAATTAATGTTCCATGTCCTGTAATTTAACGTTTTTTTCTTTAATTTGCTGGGGAGGTGAGTAAATATTGTATAAACTGTATTTTGAATGCCATTAAAATAGTATTAAGCTGCAACTTAGATACCATATCTGTTATACAATCACTTAGGATGGCCCTCAGTCCTTGTGTTATTTCAAAAAGTTTAGTAACAAATGCAAGACCCTAGCAGGTATTCATAAAGACTTCTGAGAAAGTCATAACTGAATGTCTTACTTAGTTGCAACTCATTCCTATAGCAAAATCATTTGTACCATCTTTGACAACTTTTGTATCCAATTTTTGTGTTTTCCATATGCCATCTGAAATACCAATCTCTTTTTAAAGTCCAGTGCTATTTTTCTGACAGACATAAGGCTTGCCTTGTCATCATATAAAAAACCTGATATTTGTATTGATATTATATGCAAGAACTAGGTGCATTAAAGTTGCACAAACACATAAAAGCTAGAAAATACCAGAATTAATATTGTCTGTCTGACATTAATTTATCCCTGATACTATCTTTAATTATGTAACGGATGCTATTTTTTCCATTGGACTCTTGATTTATTCAGTGTTTGGTTAGTTTTTCAACTGTTTTTTTTTTCCTTCTCCTCATTCAATATGTAGTCTCAAATCTTTTTTAACACACACCAACCAAACCCTGCACTGAATACAAAATTATTAATTTCCTCCAAGGGTTCCACCATAGAATCAGAGTATTTCACAAACAATAATGAATTCATCTTCACAACACCCTTCTGAGATCAGACAGCATTGTCCCTAGTTTACAGCTGCAAAATTAAGGTGCAACTTTAGGCCCAAAATTGAAAAAATATCCACTAACGTGAATGTCCAAATTGTAACGTTTAATAAGGCCTGTTTTTTTTCAAAATACTTTGCATTTTTATGTTACTTATCTTCAAAGCACAGCTCCAATCAATTTTATTTGCAATAGTTAAACTTCAGCAAATCTGTCCCCAGTGTCTTCTGTTGGGCAAACACAAAATACACATATGGCTGTGGACCACTGTAAAATGTTTTACTTAACAGATCTGTCCAGCAACTTAGCATTGATTTGGCAGAGATTGAATAGTGTTATTGTTCTTTTTAGTCTTCCAACTCTCTGCCACATTCACTATGACTGCAACAAATAAAGCAAGGGTCTTACAGACGACACTTTCCTTTATTTTATTGCTTTTCCTTATCCTCAAGGTAGGGTCTGCCTTAACTCTGAATGAAAGAGGGTGCTGGAAAGGGAGGGGCAGAAAATATTATATAAGATAAAAGATGAAGACAATATAAGGGAAGTTTTCCATTTCTTATGTTTTCAGTGTTTAATTTTTCATCCAAAGTATAAAGTTTTGGAGGTAAATTAAAAAACAACAACAAAACAGTAGTAGCAACAGAAATTATATTGTGTATAATCATATTAGCAAGTCATCATCAGGATGATCCACAGCATGAAATTAATCTCATGATCAAAAGAAGTCTGTGGTAGCAGTATTGGGAGTATTCTGTGGCTGCATCTACATGAGTTGCTGACTGCGCAGTAGCCCATGACTACAACACAGTAGTGTCATGTGGCTGGAAGGATGATGTGACACTACTACACGGTAGTAATGAGCTACTGTATGGTCAGTGTCACAAAAAGGTAATTCGGTGACACTACAATGCAGTAACTGTTGTTACAGCGCAATCATTTAGTACTTGTTTATTCAAATAAATAATAACTCCCTATTTGCAAGTCCTAAATGCCTGCACAGTAACAACTGTGCAGTGATCGTCTTGTGTGCACCAGCTACTGGTGGGGGGATAAGATGCACACCTTGGCAAACAACAGAGAAATTCACAGTCTGGATTCCTGGTTCACCCCAAAGTTCTGTAGGATGGCGTTTGTAGGTCCTTCTGCCACTATCCCCCAACCTTTTCTCTTTCCCCTCTTGTTCCTTTCTATACATAAACCTCCTCTACCACTGACTACAAACCCTTTTCTCTTAGCACATTATCGTTTTTGTCCCCATCCCCATTTACTCTTATCCATCCCTGCCGTGGTCTAGTTCCAGTTCCTTTCTCCACCTGTTCCCAGGCATCCAACACCATTGCCTACCTGACCCATTCGTACACTAACTATTGAATGCCTTCTCTTCTACTCCTATTGATTTTCAAACACCAAGTCTTACTGTACTCCCCCTCTTCTATACAACCCCAATTCTTCTCTCCAAACTCTACAGTTATTTTCACTATCATCTAAAAATTAAGAGTGAGTTTTCGAATGCTGCTAAAATTGGTAGGAACTATTAAGAAGGCAATTGTAAAGAAAATGGAAAATATCATTATGTCCCTTTATAAATCCATGATGCATCCAGACCTTTAATATTGTGTACAGTTCTCACCTCCACACCTCAAAAAGGATATAAAAGAACTAGAGAAAGTACAGAGAAGGGCAACAAGGATGATTAGTGGTATGGAGCGGCTTCATTATGAGGAGAGACTAAAAGGACTAGCGGTCACAAAATACAACTAATAGGTAGTACGTTTAAAACTAACAAAATGAAGTTATTTTTCACACAGAAGGCACGTCTACATGAGGCTTTTACTGCTCAGTTAACTAATTAGCTGTACTGTAAACATCCCACATCTACACTTGCACCCCTATTAGGCCAGAGTAAACTAATTTACTCCACAGCAGGATAGTCCCTGTAAATACAAGTAAAAATACAGTATAAAATAGCAGCACACATGTAGATGCTGATAGAGCTGGCTGGAGCATCAGGGTGCTTCAGTGTGGGAGCTGCTTTCCAGAAAGCCCCACACTGCTTGCTGACTAGCCCCTTCATGCCCCAGCCAGACCCTCCACAACAGGCTAGCCCCACTGGGGCCCCATGGTAACCATAGCTGCTCCAACCCAGCTCAACATGCTGTGCATGAATAAACTCCAGAGTTTATTGCTCCTAGGTGCATGTTCAAAAGGCAATAAGCTCCAGAGTTTATTCATGCACAGTAATAGCATGTGTAGATGTGCCCAGTGTGTAATTAATGTATTGAATTCATTTTCCCCCAATGTTGTGAAAGCTGACAGTTTAGCCAGATTCAAAAAGGGGTTGGACAAATTCTTGAAGGAAAGGGGCATCAGTACCTATTGATCATGGAAGTTAGGTATACAGCCTTTGAATTAGAATGTCCTAGACTTTAAATGCTGGAAGCTGCAAGTGAAAGTGGAACACTGGGGAAAAAAACCTTGGTCATACCCAGCTCACTTTCCCTTTCAGCACCTACTCTCTGCCCTGTGTATTTCAGGAGACTGGAAAAACTAGACCTATAGTCTGATGCTGTAAATTGTAATTCTTGCATTGATTACATTGGGAAGAGGTTAGGCTAGTTCCGAGTGCTTCGAAAAATCTCACCCTTAAATATAGAAAATACATCAAAACCTGTGGTTTTAGATTATGTGCTTTTGTCATCAGCCCTATTGTTGAACCCTTGTGTGCAATGTAAACTAAATAGTGCATCCAGGCCTCTGGATTATGTACAAGCCTTGTGCAACAGACTGAAAAACCTACCATACTTTGATTTAATGTTAATTGGAAAATGGAGGGTTTAATTAAGTAAGTATGAGAGGAAAGATGCTGTCTTGGGCAAGACACTCAACTGAAATGCAAGTGATCCAGTTTCAGTTCCTAGATTACTCACAGACTTGCTGTGTGACCTTAGGAAATGATTAGGGAATGTGTCTACATTCACAAGCCATAAGGGCTACCTCCTAAATGTTAAGTAGTATAACAATGTGACAGTGTGGGCAAATCCAGGATCAAGACAATGGGGCTGCAGCCATTCCCCTTTCAGCAGTGTAATGCATACAGAGTGAAGAGACCTCATTGCACATGTGCCACTGAGCCAAAGCAGGTGTGCCCACAGCCCCTTTCTGTGATCCTGAATGCCAGTGAGCTCTCTGCCTTGCCCCTGATGGAGCAAGGCATGTGATAGGAGCTCTTTGACCTTACTAGTACAGGATCTGCCCAGTCACTGTTTCAGGAAGGTCCAGAACCTGCTTCTGCTTGCACTTCCACTCCCCCTTCCCCTTCCCCCTCTTCCTGAATTCAGCAGCAGGGGAAAGGAGGAGACAAGTTGCAGTACGTAGCCTCTGGGCTCTGTGAAGACAGGGGTTCTGCATTGCTGTTGTTATTGTTTGCCCCTTCCTTTCCCCTGCTGCTGAAGAGTAGGGAGAGGAAGAGCATCAGGCTTTGGAGCTGCTTGAAATCAGATGCCACACTAACCATATAGCTCACATCACACATGGAGCTCCTAGGGCGAACTTTGTTGACATGTAAGTGAGCTTCAAGAGCTCACTGTGCATGGCAATACACATCCAAAGTGGGGTGTGACTGTGCTGCATAGCCACTCTGGATCCACCACTGAGAGACAAACTATGGCTTTATTGCAATATTTCTGGTTTAAATGGGTTTGTGCTATAATAATTTACATGCTTCAGTTTCCCTGACAGCTTTTACACTGGGAAAGAGGGTGTTGATTGTGTTGGAACTGTGGAGATTGGCCTAAATGCCCTATGAGCCATCAAGCAACAAGGTGGACTTCAGACAGGGATCTGAAGAGATCCCCTAATGTTTCAGTTGTCAAGGAGGCTTATGAGAAAACAGCAGTATAATTGAGAGAGAGACCTGAAAATGGAAATGCTAAGAGACAAGAAAGAAAAAAAGGCAGCTTGAGAGGAGCCTAGGAGGCTTGAGAGAAAACAGCTGGGGCTCTGTTTCCTAACAGAGGCTGTTTGGAGTTTGGAGTCCAAGTACTCTGCTTCTGTACTGCTGTTGTCCAATGCATGTCATTTTTGCTTTAAAAGAGTTAACTGCTTTACTTCATATGGGTCTACTTTGTCCCCTGAAGTGGTAGGTCATAGACAAAAGAACCAAGTCTTGAAGACCATGCAGCCAAAGGTTTACCCTTTCTAGAAGCTATGTTTGGGCTGGCTTCAGGGAGACTGTGTGAGATTGGAGGTTCCAAGCAGGTGCTCCTTTTGGGGATCAAAGGCAAACCACCTTAGTGAGAGGTAGCACATTCAAAGGTGGTGTGTCATGCCTCAGTAGTGCTGCCCAGCACCATAGTTAAGTGGTATAGATATACCCTCTTTACTTCAGTTCTTCATTCCATGGGCTACATTATCCAGAAGATCAAGCTACAGGTTCTTAAGTTTTCCTTATGGCCTTACCATATAATCCATTAAAGTAATTAATAGAGATTTACATACAAGTTCTCTTAAAATTAATTCTTCCTCTATTTTCTGTACATTTGAGTTGAATACAATCTATTACTAGTACATAATAAGGACCTATAGGACCTAATCTTACACATCCTTGGACTTGATGTCTATTCTGATCTGGTAGTATTTGCAATCATTTTGTACAGGTGTCAACTGCAATGTGCAAAGAAATGGAGAATCAGACACATTGAGTGAAATCGTGATCTCACTAAAAGTCTATCTGTACTGATGCCACTATTGTGAGTGCTGCTCATGTAGACACTCCCAATCAGCCTTAATAGAGTTAGATCAGAAACAGAGATAGCAGTATAGTGGTGGCAGCTTGTTGTTCAGCACAGAATAGATGCCCAAATATTTACACAGCTTCTTAGGCAGGTTTGTAGCCCTTGCAGAGTTTTCTGATGCTATGGCTGCACTGTTATCAATGCCCAAACTAGATAATATACAGCTAACATATCTACAGAAGCTGTGGTCCCAGGTGTGGCTTCTGTATAGATGTATCCTAAATCAATGGCTTTTATTTGGCTTTACTGTGACCAAGAGTTCACAAAAACCCCTATTCTAAGTGAAAGTCGCTAACTATAAATAAAGATGTTACCTCAATTACCCCTCTGTGAGGTTGTGAATGACATCCTCCATGATGCTATAGGTATATGCAATCTCAAAGTCATGCCCTTACCCCTTATGTATGCTATCTATCACTTCTTACCTGAAGAGACTATGACTCAGCAGCTTTGCAAGTGTATACTCAGCACAGTCTTGCTTATCTGGACCACAATTACCCTAAATGCCTTGTTATCCATTACAAGAGGCCTATGTGCATTAATTTTATGAAAACATCCTTTGGTTATCTAATGCTTTAATGCTTATTAAGTATGCCCTTGAAGTCTCTACTGCATTTGCAAAATGCCATGTTTACCCAGCTTTCTTTCACATAGTTTCAAAATGCTGCTTAATGAGCCCTGTCCTTAATAGGCCTAGGTTCTGAGCATTCTCACCAGTGCTTATTGCAGCTAAGGTTTTCATTTGCACCTGTCAAGAGGTCAGTTTAATTTGACATGTTAATTTCCATCCCTCCTATAACAAAGATATACTACCAAAGCTATTTAGGCATCTATAGCTCATTTTTAAGATGCCAACGTTCTTTTAATGAGATATGATGAATCATTCAGTTTCAGTATAATCCAAGACAAAAACAGGCTGTCACTGATAATTAAAAGATAAGAATGAAGATGCACTGAATCTCTTAGCATCATTAGCTTCTGCCCTGCACTGTCCACCTTTCAGAAGGCAGCACTGAGCATAGGCACATCAGAGGGACTAATTACTGAATGGCACCACTGCTAAAGAAAGCCATCAAATGTTTTGGTGAGGTTAAGGGGAGCAAAAGAGAGAGATGCTGCATCACACATGTTCCAGGACCTATGGCAATAGGAGTGACCTGATCTTAAAGCCTTTTCACCTCCCTTGAATGAGGTACCCTTCAAGGGGAGAGTGAAGCAAGAACTCTTAGAGAACTATTGATGTATTCTTTTTTGTATCTACTACTGTAGATTGTCCCACCAAAGGGAGAGGATGTGGCTTCTAATATAAAGGACTGTTTTGAATATATGTTTTCAAATGGTTATGCGCTATCAACAAAGGCCCTAGGTTTTTGAAAACAGAATCCTCTCAGTATAGGAAATTGCATGCTGATAAACACAATTTTTTTACATAGAACAGGTTCTTTGATCTTTCTTCTCCATTCCCAGTGCATCTCCAGTAATCTCTAATGACAAGGAAACATTCCCCAGTGTCCAGATAATTATTTTCACCCATAAAGTCTTATGGCATCTTTTCCCTTATTTTCCCCACCCTACTGCTAGTGAACCGAGATACTTCAGCAG
>NW_005842538.1:334842-336939 GCF_000455745.1 Alligator sinensis
CACTTCCCTGTGGTTAATGGCTTTAACCACTGCTAACACTGAAAGTGTTGCAACTGTGTAAGATGAATTACTCCTGGCATGGCAGCAGAATAACTCTCAAATCCCTGAATGGCTAATATTGAGCTTTTTTTTAAATCTCCTAGATGTAAACTAACTAGAATTTGGAGACTCATGCACATCTATGCACTTTTAACATACCTATTGGGACTTTCAACATGCCACAAAAAATGGCCTTTAAAGCAGCTTAAATGCCTTTTTGTACCACTTTAATGGTGTTGCTGTTTACACTGTTGGTGGCATATTGCACTTTAAAAGACTTTGGGATGTAACACCTTCGAGATGTTTTAATTTGCTACCTAACAAAGTGCAACAGCCGCTGAGGGAAGCACCAGGCCCTGTGCAGCTCAGGGGCTGTGTAAGCAGCCCATGCAGGCAGACTCCACTGAAGGAAAAAAAAACCAAAAAAAAAAACCAGAAAGCCTGATCTTTTTTTTCCTCCCCAGAGCCTGTCTCCCAGAGCAGGGGCCCAGTGTTTCCCTCCATGGCTGTGGTGGGGCTGGTGCTTCCCTCTGTGGCTGCAGTGCCTCCCCAGGACTGCCAAGGCTGGATGCCTGTAGGTGCGTGGTGCCTGGGGGATGCCGCTGTGGAGGAAAGCACTACTTCCCCCACCCCACAACAGTTCAGGGACTACTCAGCTCCCTCCTGTTGCTGCCTCTCTACCTGCCACCAGAGAGGCAGGTAAGGATTGGGCCAGACCCTCATGTACACAGTTTACTTCAGTTCAATTCTCCCTAAATTGAAGCAGTGTTTTTAAAAAACCCACCACTTCAATTTAGGGGGAATTAAACCAAAGTAAACCCCTGGGGTGTGTACAAGCAGCCAGTCTACCCTGTTCTTCAGGCAATAGCCAGCAGAAGATGCACTGGGACTGAAGTAGGCCTGGGCAATGCAGTGAAGCATCTGGAGTAGTTCATGCCACACTCTGTATTCCGTTACCTCATAAGCAGGATTTTTCCTCCCCCTACCCTCTCCTCTCCCATTCTCCCCCATGAAGGAGCCCTTTTGAGTTAAGCAGTGTGACAGCAGAAGAATTTGGTCCAAGAAATTACCAGCCAGGATGCTGTTCTGGGAGATGCTCAGGGGTGTCCCTATGCACATTTGGAATGATTTGCCCTTTGAAAAGTGCCAGCCTTTCTTTACAAGAAAAATGCTAACAAAATGCATGCCAACAGTATGAAATGGTCCTCCCTTTGCAGTGGTACCAAAGCCTGCAAAACGGCAGCCAAGTCTGGATGGAAAGATTACACAAACCAAACAAGAGGTTTCTTATCTCCTCCAGATTCTTAGGCTCCAGGCAAAGCAAAGCCTTTTCAGAACACTAGCCCATGGCAATCCTCTCACAACCTAGGGACACACACTTCACCACAACGTATTACTAGCAGCAACAGTCACTGCAGCACAAGGAGCAGAGGGCAACATTTCCTCAAGATCCCCTGGCTCATTGCGGTAATCAGCTGTGTTTTAAACCGCCCCTCTAACCTCAGCCTGTTGAATCATTCCTTTCAGCTCGCGCTCCTCCAGCCCTGCTGCAGCGTGGTTCTTCTGGGAGACCTGGCACTGGCACAAACCAGCTTTCTGGGGCAGGGAGGATTTTAACTGGCTTCCTTCTGAATGCCCGGGCTGCCAATCGCTGGATCCCAGTCCCTACTCTCGGTGGGGGAGTCCCAACCTCCCTCCCCGACCCTGGGTGATGCCCCTTTGCCCTCAGTGATGAGGCAGGGGGTGGGGAAAGCAGCACGTTGCTGGAGATAATGACCAGGGCCTGAAGCAGTTGCCAGAGGTCTCCCCCCACCCTGCAGTGGTTGCACCTGTGGGAAGGAAGGACAGGTGCGGGGCTGAGCTCGCAGTACTCGCACTAACGAGCAAACGCGGGGAAAGTGAGCACAGCCTGCCGCCCTCCCCTTGTCCTCTCTCTCCCCCCTCCCCTCCCACCCCAGGCTCCTCCCCTGCCCGCTTTCCCAGCCGGCACACACATGTGCAGCCAGCCAGCTGCGGGAGCGCACGCGTGCAGGAGCGCCCGGTGGAGCGTGGCAGGCG